>NC_090802.1:1380691-1681922 GCF_036512215.1 Solanum lycopersicum | reverse complement strand
TGTCGAGTTAAACCATGTCATATAATATAGTACTAAATATTTACTTATTATAGAAATTTCGGTATAATTAATTTATAAGTGATCTGATTAAGTAATATATTAAACCTCATTCTATATATTTTCCCTTTTGAATCCATCAATTTTAGGATAATTTTGCAAATATATGAAAATTTGGGACCTATGGGGGTATTATGCCTAATTACTAGTGAAACGTGTTTGCCTATAATTGGATTTGCCAAGTCAGCTTAAATGGGGTCCACAATAAAATGATATGACAGGTGTCTACCTATTTTGACACATGTCAGTATTTGTATGGTTGAATAGACTAACAACATTGTAGGCAAAACTATAAATGTTATGAAGTGTATTTAAGATATAAATGAATAATTAAAAAATATGTTATCACAAATTTTCAATAACCTCAATTCTATTTATTAATCTTTATGATCTATTTAAAGTTCATGAAATAAATTGAAATAGATGAAGTCATTATTAGAGTTTATTGAAGTCATTATCTTTTACTTAAAAATTAAAATAGAAGAGATAAATAGTTTTACTATGATATTATTTCACGTTAAGAATTATCTATACTTATATTAATAGAGACTATTCGAGAAACTACAATTTCTTATGAATGTTACATCAAAAATTTGTCAAAATTGTATTAGTCACACTTCTTTTTGTCGGTCTTTCCATCAGACATTAATTTTATATTATATATTTCTTAAAACTAAAATTAGAAAGAAAAAAAAAAGAGAATTGGATCATATTTTTTTCAAGAAATTATGAAATTGAATTTTTTTTCTCTTATTTATTTTTATTTATTATTTATTATTTTTATGGGGTTGGGGATTATCTTCTTTTGAGACTAATTTCATTCAATATCTACAAGCAAAGTGAGGTGAGATGTGATTTTCATGGGAAAGTGAGGTGTTAAATATGGGCCCTTTTACTTATATGAAGAGTCAAGTATAATTAAATTATATAGTGCTTAGAGTAATGTCAAATATTTGCTTGTCCTATTTTCAAAAATATATTATATTTTATTAATAATAACTAAATTAAAATGTCTAACAACAAAACCATGTGCTTCTATCCTATCATTTACCAAAAAGTTCCAATATTCAAGCAACAAATATACTCCACCAAAGATTTTTCAGATCCAATACTAAGTTTTTCAATAGTAGTATACTCCTTAAAATTTACTATCGCGAATTGTAGCAGAATAAATAAAATTTTTTTATTTTTAATTAAAAATTTCAAATTTAATTCATGAATATAAATTTTTTATTATAGAACATTTCACCCTTAAATAAGTTTTATACGATGTGAATCTATATTAATATTTATTTATAATATTGAATGAAAAATAAAATGATATAGTCATGGTATATCATGAAATAAAAAAGTTAAATTAAAAAAAAACTCCATTTAATGTGCATTAATACTTGAACAAGTTAGTGGGCAACATGTTAGAGAAGGGAGACAAGGGTGCATTAGTGGGGGGTGGGGGGTGGGGCTTTTCTAGTGAATATATGAAATTGAAACATCATATGATTAAAATCCAATATTGATTAATGAGTGATTAATTATATTTATGGTTTATGATTGATTTAAGTGACAAAAATAGGATACTATTAGAAGTCAATTTTTAAAGTTTTTCATTTTTTTCTTTGTAGTTTATATGTAACTTCAAATTTGTTAAGATGGTTTATAATTGCATAAATATATATAATTTGTTATAGATTATAAATTTCAAAACTAAATGTCTTTTGTTACTTTTAAAATGTTGTTTCTGGTCAAACAACATACATAAATTAAGACAGAAAAATAATTAAAAAATAAAGAATCTTAAAACAAATCATTTATCTGTCGGAACTCAAAAGATGATGAACTATACCTAAATGGAGCAAAATCAGAAAAGTGATACTAACATATAAATCGTTGAATTAAAATTTATTTTATCTATTCTAGTCGATATACATATATATTAGACATGGAGTATTGTACACCTAAATGAATCTATACCCTAACATATTTTTGGCCAATCATCACCTTGGCTATAATTAAAAATGGAATTTTAAAGTATCTTCTAACATTTTTATCAGCCTCACTTTACACTAAGGTTCTTACATGTTGTCACCATAAAATTCCCTTTGTTTCTCCCAATTATTCTAAAATATTTCCCTTTCTTTATAGTACACTTATAACTATTATATACTATAATATCATGGACATAATCTTTGAAATTGATATATTATTAAATTTAATATTGGATTTTATCATTATCATCTCATTACTATTAACTCATAGATATTTTTATTTCTAGTCGAGGGTAATTTATTATTCTTCATTAATCTTAATTTATTTGTCCCTTTTCTAGTCAAGGATAATTTAGTACTTTTGTTGCTTTAATTTTTTTTTTTTAAGTTTGTGATATATATTTGAAAATTATATTTAAAATATCAAAAATTATAGTTATTATCAACTTAAAATATTTAAAAGACATAACAATCCGGAGGACTTGAAATTTTATCAATGCCAGTACTATAACAAAAGAATATTCATTTCTTATCAAATGTTTAAAATTTATTAACAAGAAATGTGTATATATACATAACGTATACTTTACGGTAAAATATACATACACTACACTATCCATATGATATACATATTTATACATAAATTATACATTTAAACGATTATTGATAAACTAGAGGACCGAAGGATATATATATATATATATATATATATATATATAAAGTTTTGTAATTGGAATCAAAGGGCTAATAATTGTTATATCGTCCTCGTGCTTATGAAATCTATAGGATATCAAACTAAATTATGTATGTACATTTCTAGTATTAAAAAATAAAAATAAAAGTAACAAACACAACTAAATGCATGCACATTCATGTGATCATCATATTGAGGCAATTAATAGCTTAATAATACAAAAATACTTTTATCTTTTTTTATTTGTTTAGGAAAGTAAAATATCTTAGTATAAAGTAATTTTGTAAATTTATTTATCTAAAAGTTACATCCTTCCAATTATTGATTAAAGTTGATTAAGTTGCAAAATAATATATATATACACACACACAACCAGAGGACGGAGGGATTATATTGAACAAAGTTTATGTTGCATACATATCCTAAAAATATAAATAACGTTGTAAACTCTGATTCATACAAAATGATATTTTTGAAGAATTTAAGCAACACAGGTTGAACGGCTAACAAAAGCAAGTACTTAGGAGATCTCACTCCAATGCAATTTTTTATGCTAGATGCATACATAGTGAGATTTCAAGTACTAGCCTCCTACCAAGGTTGATCCTATATATGCCAATAACATCACAACAAATGTAATGAGCGAATCAGATATTTTATACATTTTTCAATGACTTATTTTCTATACTGTTCATTTCCGATCCAATCCATCCATTTGTCAGCACATCATAGCGCCATCTCTTAGGTTGCACTTGATGAATAAGAAGGCAAAGAAAGAGAGAGCATAGTGTTTATATCTGATGAGTTTTTCTCCTTGCTATTATTATTGTCTTGATTAGTTGTGCTCAATCCCAATTGTAAATCAGGCAGCAAATAATCTTTTTCTTTAATGAACATCTTGTCTTGTTTCATCTACATATTAATAACAAAGTAAAATAGTCATATGAGTGGAAAAAAAAACCATATATATGGTAACCAACATACTTACAACTAGCACTACAACAAATAAAGAGTTTTGCTTCAATTATTTAACGGTAATAATATAATTATCGCTATATTATATATAATGGCAATAATATAATATACAAATATACTAAAAGGCTTTATAATTGACTTTAAATGTAATGATAATAACTCGATATATTACCGCTAAAATAAAATTTTGATACGTTAGCCTCTAAATGTCTCTTTTATTATTAAATTAGCACATTAACCTTTTAGTTAATACTCAATAGGGAGGAGGTATAAGAATGAGTTTTTTCATGATTACCCAAAAAAATAATAAAATATTTCCTTGCCAAGATTTTTATCGAAACCTCTTTACCTCTCTCCCTCTCCGAACCTACATACGAAAGTATATCGAATATGTTACTATTGTATTTCGTTGTATATGTCTATTTTCAAGATTCTTTTTTTTTTTTATTTCTTAGTGTTCGAAGCTCGCATTGGAGTTCCAACTAAATTTGAATCATGCACTATAGGGCCTATTTGAGAAAGAGACGCTTCCAACAGAACTTTCTCCATACTCAGGAATTGAACTCGAAACCTTAATTTAATTATGAGTGAAACAACCCCACCATTAGACTCCAACCCATTATTGAAGCAATCCTATCACTAAAGGTCATAACCCGAGACCTTTAGTTATAGGTTCAAATTCAAATATGACTAATTTTTATAAGGTAGATAAATATAATACTATAAATCAAAATTAGTACAAAATATTGATAAAGCTTACCTCAAATCTAAAAGGGGTCTTAAATTTTGGACCAAGGCTGTTATATGTGCAATTCCATTTTGGTCCATTTTGATGAAACAAAGATTGTGAATTTAATTTATTTTGATTAAATTCACATGGAGGCCACCTTTTTTCTTCATGAAAATGTCTTTGCCTAACAGGACAAATTTCATGATTTTCCAAGTATCTGCATATAATATATATGAGATCATTGAATAATTAAATAATAACACCATACTCAATTTCTCTTTGTGCGGCTATAAAATAATCTTAATAAAGGTAAATAAGAAATTAAAAGTTTGAATCATATTTACTAGTTATAGCAGATAACTTTTTTTTATATCAAGATTACAAGTTTTAGTATACGTCGAATGACCTAATACTGTTATTAATTTCTTATAGTGAGAATTTATATAAATTAAAAAAATAATATTACGTAAAATGAAACAGAACGATACGAGGTTAATTAATTACCTGGGAAATTTTTCCTTTGTCTCATATGGAGTTTTAGCAAATGAATTTTGGAAATGGTTATCATCATCATTAAAATTCCTTGCTAAAACAATTGCACCATTCTTCATTTTGAAGTCTTGAAGAGGATTAAATAATCTTTGGCTTAATTTTCCATAGAGATAACTTCTTCCTTGATTATTTGTTCTATAAGCATGGCCTAGTACTGTAAAAAAAAAATAAGAACTAAATAACGTTTACCAATCACTTTTCTGTCTCTTTTTTATCTTTGAAAAATAACTTACGAATAGAGTTTTAAATTTTACACATGACTTCATAATTATCTAAAGTTTCACTTATGAAATATAAAATTATATGACAATAATTCTTGTGATTGAAAAATAATAAAACTATATATTATCTTGGAGTTTCGATTGTGTAATTTTAAATTCTTAAGGCATTAGTTTGTTCAAAAGACAAAATCAAAAAGTGGTTAATGGATACTATATATAATTCATATGAACTTAGTGATATTTTTCTATCTTATTTTATATGATGATGACTTATTTTTATGTAGAAAATTTAATTAAAAATGAAAGAATTATAATTAATGCATCTAAAAAATATCCTAATAAAATTATGATTTTAAATATGTCTTAATGTTTATAGAAGTACCAACATCTAGTCTACATGAAAGATTAAATATGCATAAATTATAAATAACGTTTACTAATCACTTTTCAATTTCAATAATGAAATCTGAAATTATACGACAATAGTTCTTATGATTGATAAATAATAAATCTATATATTATCTTGGAGTTACAATTGTGTAATTTTAAATTCCAAAGGCACTATTAATTTTTAAAAGACAAAATCGAAAAGTGATTAATGGATACTATATATAATTCATATGAACTTAACAATATTTCTCTATCTTATTTTATCTGATGATGACATATTTTTATACGGAAAATAGAAAGAAAGAATTATAATTGATGCATATAAAAAATATCCTAATAATTTATGATTTTAAATATGTCTTAATGTTTATAGAAGTACCAACATCTAGTCTACATGAAAGATTAAATATGCATAAATTATAATCTCAAAATTAGAAAGGAAAATTAATATCTTTTTTCAGATTAATTTTACCTTGTCCAAATTCTCCAAGTTTCTTGCTTCGATACATCTACATAAAGTAAAATAGTATGTTATGAGCAACAAATAAGAATTATCGATGAAATTTATCGTTAATATATAGTTAATTAATCACATATATCTAACAATTTTTTTGATAATTTATCATTTAACTTTTATTAAATAAGATTAGTGACAAAAAATTTTTAATTTTTCTAGCAATTAAAGTTCTGTGTCACTAATTACTGTTTTAAATTTTAACAGTGAAAAGAAATTAAACCTGGAGGTGACTTTTTACATGGGCAATGCTTAGTCCTCTCACATTCATCATTTGAAGAACCAATTTGGGAGTTGCTCCTGCAAAAGACACATTATCGCAAAATGGCTAGTAAACGTTATTTCTATCAATAATACTATATATTAAATATCACAAGTTTTATCGTTTAGACGAATAATATTATATATGTTTACATTCACAAAGTTTTTTAAAAATTCTTCATGTCTATTCAACTGTCACATAAATTGAAATAGTAATAGTATTAGCAAATCTTCTTTTTTTTTAAAAAAAAAATATTATTAAGGGAAAATGCACAAGTACCCATCAACCTATGTCTGAAATTCTAGAGACACACTTATACTATACTAAGGTCCTATTACCCCCTGAACTTATTTTATAAGTAATTTTCTACTCCTTTTCGACCTACGTGGCACTAGCTTGAAAAAAAAGTCAACCAATGTTGGACCCACTAAATAGTTCTACGTAGGCCGAAAAGGGGTAAAAAATTATTAATAAAATAAGTTCAGGGGTAATAAAACTTTAGTATAGTATAAGTGTGTCTCTGAGATTTCGACCGTCGTTTGAGGGGTTACTTATGCAAATGCAAAGTATATCTAGATTGTAAAAGTAGTAGGTAGACTTACTTTCTTGACCACCAAGTCTATCAATTGCACTAACAAAAGAGAGATGAAGTTCAGGAGTCCATCTTAGCCTTGGCAATTTTGATCTAACATATTGTCTAACTCTTTTATTATTTTCATAATCCCCACAACTAGTACTATTATTATTATTATTTTCATCTATAATTTTCTCATGACTTTCATCACTAATAACAACTTCAATGCCTTCTTGATCACCAACTTCTTCATTCAGATCAATGGAATCACTTGTCATGATTATTATTGATGCAAGAACAAACCCTGAATTACGATAACAATAACATATTCAGTATAATCCACATGTTTAGAAATTGTGTATCTATTTAAAAAAAGAAGAGAGAGAGAGAGAACATGAATCAATATGTTGATAGAAACTAATAACAAATCGAAATAAACAAAGAGTTTTAAGTAATATATATATTATTTAGTGGGAATAATTTTTTTTTTATACTATATATCAAGTTACCTAAAGGATATTTATAAGTAATCACTAGTATTATAATAGTTTCAGTCTCAAACAAGTAGGGATTTGTTATATATAAGTATGTTGAATGCTTACTGTAGACATGATAATTGATATACACTATATTCATTGACCATATTATTTCATTTAAACTCATATGAAATCAAAACTGACCTCCATAATTCAATTCATATGATATATTTTGACCTATGAATTTTTAATAAAATAATATTAATTAAAATACATCTAGTAACTATCATGATTAATCATGATTGAACCCTAATTTCTTATGTAAACAAACTATGGTAGATGATACTTGTCTGATTAGAAAAAGGAGAAATTTAATTCATCCAATAACAACCTTAAGCAATATTATTGATAAAATTCATAGTTAATAAAACCTTAAGTATATAAGGAATCAAGAAGGAGGAGGAGAAGAGACTAATTAACCCTATGTTTCTAATTACATAAAAAAATCATGAAAAAAACTATGTATCAAGGATCCAAAAAAAGACTGATTTATAATATAATCGATCGATAATCGAGATAAAAGGACCAGAAATTTTATGAATAGCAAGATTTCTAACACTACTAAAAAAACATGAATTTTCGATGACCATAGATTTTGAAGTCGAAACTTGAATCTTTTTTTAAAAAAAATTAAAGTTGTGTTTGGAAATATATAGAAAACAAGTAAAATTTTGAGAGTGGAAGTGAAATCTGTCCAGAAACTGGGATCACACGACTTTAAAATATTTAAAGATATATAAGATTTTCAAAATTTAATCAAAATTCAAGATCATACAAATATTTTAAACACAAATCTTCATAATCTAATCCAAAATCTATAGTCAAATGTTAACTTAGACGAATTTCCGTCTTTTTTCTTTAGTATTGTAATTTTTGTCAAGAAGAAAGAAGAAGTACTAGTAGTAATTTCAAATTTATTATTGTAAAATACAAACCATATAAAAGAAGTATGTGTCTGCCTTCAAAATCTTCTATGGATGATGATGATCATCAGCTGTTGCACAATATAAATGTCTCTTCTCTTGTTGGGGTTTGGGGTAGGGAAAAGAGAAACTTAATTGGTGTCACTTTTTTCTATGGGTGTTAGGGAGATTTTTGTTCCATTTTGTCAACCATGGAATTATATTTTAATGCTAATAGTCATCCATAAGGTTCATATATATTCTTGTTACGTAGCTTGTTTCATTTTATGTGACATTATTTATTTAATTATGTTACTTACTAAAGGCCCCTATTGAATATAGATTGTCCGATAACAATTGAAAATTTTGCTTTTTGAAAGTGCTAGTCGCGTAGGATGATCGGAGTGAGGGGAAAAGGGAAAATCCTCGGTTCGTTCATTCAATTCACTTCAACAGACATGCATGGTAGGATTTTGGTACAACACAATTAGTATAAATAATTTTAACACGATCAGATTGCTTATTTGTTGTAGTTAGATAATAATGTCCTATTTTCAAAATTAAAAATGAGTTTACTAATATCATTTTGAGTTATCTGATAGGATAAATAAATATTTATACTGAAAATATATTTTATCTTAGAACTCATTTTTTATGATTTTAAACTATATATTGAGAATGTAAAAAAGTATTGACAATAGGCAAATAAATATGTTGAAAAACTTTAATTGTGTGATGTTCGTAACGGAGGGTCAGCGCTGATGAAGGCACGTTTAACAAGATTGACAGATTATTTGTTAATAAACTTTTGAAAATGAAGTGAACAATATATTTTATCGAGAAAAAGTTATATCTCAAACTTACATGATACTCGCGTTCCGAATTCAATGATGACTGAGCCCTAGAAACAATTTTGAGTAGTCCATCGATTGAACCAAATGGAAGTGCGAGCCATGACTTAGGTTGTGACAAATTATAACTAATTTGTTATTATAGCTTATAAAATTCACTGATAGCTAAAGTAATTTTTATATTAGCAATGCATATAAGATAGATCATTTTTTGTATATATTAATAATTAATTTTTTTTAAAATAATATATTTTTTTCATTTAAAAGATTTAACTTTATTTAAATTTATCATTGGCATGCTTTTATAGTCACTTTAACTCTTACAACTTATTTAAATATACAAACATTTTTTAAAAATTGTGTTCATATAAACTATGTTGTATAAATTAAAATAAAGAGAATAATTTTTTTTATGGATTTTTACATGATAAAAGAAATTTAATAAAAGATACTTTTGAACAAAACATAATTGCTAGCTCATTTTGATGCAATAATTCTTTCTTTATGGATAGTACAAATTAAACTGGTCAAACATTTGGTTGAAATTAATCAATATATCATGTAATTAATTTGCCCAAAAATTTAATTTTCTAAAATCTTCAAATATTCATCTCTTCTTTGACAGTTGTTCCCTATAAATCTCTTATTCCATTGGCATGTGATTTCTTAATTGTTTGACCTTGAATTGGAAGTTATGTGGCTATACTATAAAAAATAAATAGCCAATTAATGTATGTAATTTGTAAAAATATTTTTGGTGGAATTAGAGAAAGTTTTATCCTCAATATGAAAATTTTCAATTTAAATTAAAGTTTTCAATTGAGACTTTATAATATTATATTATCGAATATCAAGTAAAAAATAAAATTAAAAAAGAAATATTCTTGTTGGAATAATATCAATTGATAGTATAAGTAGTTTCTTATATATAGTAACTCAAGAAGTTTCTTCTTCATTTCTAAATATTATAATTCCAACTTTTGGAGTTTTCTTTTTCGGAAATTTATTAATTCAGATTCATATATTATTTCTAAAAATGCTTCTAAATTATGTGACGTTTATTTATTCATAAAATTCGAATTTTACGTTTAATTAATAATAAAATTATTTCATTCATCCTACTATTAAAGACTAAGCAAAAATTAGCATTTGTATTAAGAAATCTATTAAGTTTGTATGATTGATTAATTTAAAATATAGAAATTGATTTTTTGTAAAAACTTAAATTTCATAAATTCGAAATTCTAAATTTGTTTCTTCCTATCGTACCCTTGATTATGAAATTTCTATTATTTATTATTACTGGACAAAAAGAAAATCTCATTTTTTTTTCTTGAAATATTTGATAACTCCATCATGAGAGCCCAAATTATCTAAGGTAGGTCGGCTATATTCCAAAGAGTCAAAAAACTTCTATAAACACCAAGAAGTGGACCCTAGTATGGACCTTTTTTTTATTAGAAAATACGAAATTAGCTATAAAAATTATCAGTAATTTTTAATTAATTTGTCTTTAATAAACTCTAAGTTAATCGAATTTTCTAATAAGTTGTAGCTGAATAGGATTAGTATAAAATTCATACCGTTTAGCTATGGAATTTAATTCATTGCTAATTCGTATTGTAAAATTCTTTACACATATTTTAATATAAAATTTTTCTATGTAAGTTCTGATTAATCGAACCTAAAAACGAATGTCAAACACTAATGACACGAGAAACCAAACAAAAAATAAAAATAGTTGGTCAATAGCTTAGTCCATACACTGATACGGGATGTATGGATTCTCGAGAAGAGAGGAGTTGTGGTGGTCCCCCCCGGACCACCCGGATCTCACGAGTGAATCGAAAGTTGGATCTAATTGGATCTCACTCGAATCGCCATCTATCCTCCTAAGGAGGAGTTTAGTTTCAAATCCCGGTTCGAACAGGAGGAGTTTGTTATATTCAGTCTAATTAATTATCATGTTGACTTACTCTCAAATCATATGGAATCATCATGATAGCAATACCTATATATAAAAAATAGAAATACGATATATTTCAAAATTGTAACATGCAAGTTATAATAGATCGCATTAGAATAAATATCGGTGAAAAAAATATATTTCAAAATTGTGATGTAAAAATAGCGATGGATCGATCTAATTTCATGCGATATTCAACTTGTTATCATGTTGTATTATACATAAATCATGGTTGATCATCGTGAATATAAACACAAGAGATTAAAAAAATATTATTTACAACTGTATCACATATATACAAAGTCATAACGTATCGATATAATTTCATGGATTTAAAACAAATTGTATCATATCATATATCATAATTTCAAGATGACTATCAAAAATAGGTCTTGATTCTCCTAAATATATTATTGAAATTAAATTCCGTATACTCATTATGTATAATATAATTTTTTAATTATTAGGCTAAATTATGGAAGGTAAGAAACTTTGAATACTTATCTTGAACATTTAATTTTCCCACCAAAACATAGACTAATTAAGCCACATTTCTAAAAATTAGTAAACCTCTATGTTCCTAGCTACTCTTAGCACGTTTTTTTAATATATATAAAAATTATGTATCTATAATTAAGCAACCATTGAAGAGGGAATTAATTGAGAATTACTTGTGAATATAATGCAAAATAGTGGGGGTCTAACAATTGGTGAATTTTTTGTGAGACCAATGCAATAAAACAAGGAATAATTATGAGAAAAGGGGAAAAAATATATAATATACGAATTGTGATGGGATGAATAAGATTTTTTCACTTTTAACTAGAAGTTTTGAATTGATGTCTGGAGAATGAAAAACATCTCGACATGAAGCAGTTTCCTCTTTAACGTTTTTTAAACGAAAAAATTTGAATTATTAGTCAAAATCTCGAAGCAAATAATAGATATAAGATGGAAAAGCGAAAACTAAATGATTAATTAAGAAACCATTGAAGAGAGAATTTATGAATTACTTGGGAATGAAAGGGAGTGGGGGTCTAACACAACTGGTGATTTTTTATTTTTTTTTGTAATAAAACAAGTTATAATTACGAGAAATTAATAACAAAAATGGTCCATTATAATTAAGATAGGTTTTAAATGATTTTTAAAATTTATTCTTGAGTAATTTTGGTATTTTTTTAAGTTTGGAAAAGCGAGAACTTTTGATTTCTATCGAATATTAACAAATTTTATCTATTAAATTTAGTGAAAACTGTGAAAAAATAAAAAAAAAATAAAAAAAGCATTAATAAAAAAAATTCCGTCAAATCTCAAAAAATGCAACACTAAAAAATCATTCAAAACAAAAAATAGCAAAAATTGTACCTCAATAAATTACCCCAAACTTTAAAACAAATAGATCAAAAATTGCAAAAGTATTTAATCTTTATTAAATTGTCCTTTTTGTGACGAGGAGAATACTAATATTTTGAATTTTAAATGTCAATTTGACAATAAATGGTTACCATACTCCTTTAATTTTACTTATATATATATATATCTTTCTTCTTCTAAAAGATAAAACAAGGAATCTAGCTCAATAAATAACACGAACAAAAAAATTAATGAGAAATTACTATAAAAATAATAAGCATTCGAATTATGTATAGAAACAATTCATACTCTATAATTTCTTATTCTTTTATTTATGTTATTATTTGTTGTTGTTTAGAATGATTTGACTTGTTTCCTATAGAATTTTGTCATCATTTCTTCATTTATGTTATTATTTTTCCATATTGCTTTGAATAGTTTTGTTAAAAAATAAAAAGTTTATCAAAATAAATTTATGTATATTCAAAATAAGGATAAAATTTACGTATATTATACTCTTTTCAGATTATGAGATTAATTAATTACACTGAATACGTAGTTGATGGATGTGATTGATTATTTTAAATTTTTGAGTTTGACATGAATTATGTGCAAGAATAAGAAAAGTTTTGTTGTCTTAACGTATGCATGAAGAGTTGACATTCTATTATTTTCAAGTCATTGTAAAGAATATTTTAATTCATTTCTTTAATTATTTTTTCTGATAAAAAATACTACGAATTCTTCATGAATGATGATTGATGAAGACATATTACCTAGATATTTAGTAGGCAATTAAATACTCATTAATTTAGTTTAAAATTGGTACTACTTACTAGCATGTAGATATTGAAAATTTGTAAAATTATATAAACACGGTGATATGTATATTTTAATATTTATAATATACTGATATATCTATTTGTTCAATTTTACAAGTCATAACTCATATTTCTTTGATCTTGTTTTTTTTTTTTTTTAAAAAATAATATTCAACTCTAAGGGGGCAATAGATTTTCTTTTTAATAATTATGAGTTTATGAATTACTAAAATTTATGATTATTTATATCATCCACATGAATATATATAGGTATGAAAAAATATATTTAGAAATTGTGCTTTAAATATTAGTTTTACGATATTATGCTTGCCGACCATCAAGCTTAAAAAATTGATGTAACTACTTCTAGCTAGTTTTCTAACTTACCATAGTAATAACGAATAATTAATCTGAGAGGATGATTAGTCACACGATAAAATCTAATATAGAGGCCTATATGGCTATATCAAATGCAAACTTTAGAGTGGGAAAAAAAATTACTTCTTTTTTCCATGGTGTGGCCCTCCCAATTTCCCATCATGTCCAAGAAAATAATGGTACATTTTTAGTCAATATGTCTAATATTAGTAGGTAATAAAAATGATAAAAAACTAGTTGGAGTTAAAGGACTATAACAACAATCTTTATAGTATCATTCCATTAATTTATAAGTTGTATATTTGTTCAATATTTTTAATGTGTTTGGCTCCTTTATTTCAAAATAAAAGAAAATAAAATAAAAGTGTTCTGTTTATAGTTATTTGATATTCAGAATGAATTGGATTAATCAGTTTAGATTCGTGCATAGTAAAGTTCATTTAAAGAAAAAAGATTATTGAAACAGATTTGACAAAGCATATTCAAATTTTAATTACTTTGAAATTTTTTACTTTCAACCCTTTTGCATATGAATATTCACAAAATTTTAAATTATTAATAGTTTTATCTTTAATTACTCTTTTATTATGTGAAATTTGTTTTGTTGAAGGTTAAATGAAAAGAGTTGTGATCTAATTTTCATAAGTTTGATCAAAATTAAATTATTAATAATTTATAACTTTTTTTTTCAAAATTTGAAGCCAATACCTTTATTTTAATTATTTGAAATAGTAACTTTTGAACATTGGAGGACATATTGTACGTATTTCAATAATTTAATTGTTCATAAGAATTATTAATTTATTAAATATTCATTATGACATGTGAGTGGCATAAATATTAGTTAAAGGTACTTAAATAGCATAATTTAATTTCCCTGACCAGTCTAACCAAATAATACTTGCTTATTCAATTAATAATAAAAACAAATTAAGTTCATTCACTACAAAATAGAAACAAACCAGACCCCTACACCTCGTAAATTAAAATAATTAATAATATTTGTTAAAATTGTAAATCATAACATTATTATAAAAGATTTCATGTTAAATATCTAGATTTTTTTTGTTTATATACGTGATAAAACTGAAAAATAAAACACATTCTTTCATCCGATCATCTCTTTTTTTTTAAAAAAAAAAAATTAAATCGTAAACTCGTAAAGACGGATTAATTGAATATTATTAGAGAAGCGACTTCGTTCCTTGACTTCTCCTATCGATTTTTTTTTTTTTTTTGATAAATATTTCATTTTGGGGGGGGTTTGGTTTAATTATTGGGCCTTCTAGCACAATGGGCCATATGATATTGGGCTTCTGAATTACTCCATAATCCATATATGAGATAGTTCCAATTTCCATCATATAATTGCGTATCTCGATGCTCTAAGTTTGGAAAAAGATCGAATCATAAGAATATATTATATGCAACCTACTTTGCACATTTCTAAGGGTTATTATTATTTTCGCAGTTTAAATTCATGACCTTCTGATTATATTTTTCGTTCAAAAACGAAAAATTATCTCTCACGAATACATAAACAAAACACGTAAAATAACTTTTAATCCATCCATCTTTACTAGCTACTAAATTAAAAACAATTATTCAGTTTGAAAAATGAAAAGATAAATGAAAATTGGTATCGAAAGAAGGAAAAAGGGAACATTTAGATTTAGACATAATATAGTGTACTATATGGCCTTCAATGTAACAGGTAGATGTTAACATTCATGATGTAATTAATATTGGTCCACCTCCATCCATTTATTTAAAAATCGAATACTTAATATTCTCTCTGTTAATTTACGTGATATTTTTTAGATTTAGAGATTTAAATAAGTTTATTTTTTTATCGTAATTTTTTCATATATCTTTTAATTATTTTGAATTGTCAATTATTGTAACTTATAATACTTTTGACGTAGTTTACAAATATATATAAATTTCATTTTAAGAAAAATTGAAGATTTCACGCACAAAATTCAGTCAAACTTAAACTGTTTGACTCTCGAATATGAAAAGTGTCACATAAATTGGGACAAAGGAAGTACTAGATAAGCAAGATTCATGTAGCTGCTGTGATGTATCTCATATATACGAGCAAGATAAGAGAGTGACAAATGGGATGGGAGAGAGGCGAGGGCGCGGTATTTGTCGATATATTTTAAATACATGTGAATCTTTTTGGATAGAGTGTATCTAGAACAAATGAACGTAAATTTGAGTTCACGTATCCTGAAATACATGTATCAAAATGTACAAAATCTGATAAAATTCATAATATTACCACATAATGTGCATTTAATAATTTGCTCATATGCTAGAGAGATCATTGTGAGTTAACCTTAAATAAACATTTTTAGCCCATAGGTCAACCCCGCCCCCGCCCCTGCCCCTGAACAAGTCTTAAGGGCTTAGGGCTTATATGAATTGGACTTAGTCTTAATGGAATTGATAAATCCTATTCTACTCCTACCGTAAAAACGAATTGAATTGAATCAGTCTCATAGACTAAATCCATTTTGATGACTCTAATTATCAATATTATTAAAAAATTTATATCATCAAGTTAATTTTACTTTCTATAATAGGTTTATTTATAAGATTATAAAATTTATATTTTAAATTTTTCTTTCATTTAAATATTATAAATGATTTGGTAATATAAAAATATATTTTGACAAATAATTGTTTATTGGATCACCACATAGCAATTTCCTATGATTTGTTTGGATTTTGGAGCATTAATTATTTGTCTTTGTTTTCCCCAATGTGAACTAATTATCCACTTCTTGTTGTCTTCCATTTTTTAAAAGTATTTTTCTTTTTTTCGTGGTGGGGTTTGTTGAATAATATAAAAAGGGGTAGGAAACTAAATCATGGATCCATAGTGCTACTCTTTTTTTGTTATTTTTTTTTATTTCTTAAAAATTTATAAGTTATTGCAAAATATATATTTTCTTTTTAAAAAATTAAAAAAATATATTATCTCTTCTATTTCATATATTATCTTTCTTTACCAAAAAAATATTTAAAAAATAAGAAGATGAAATGAATTCAATAGAGAAATCAATAGGTAACAAGTTGAGCATAATAATAATAATAATAATAATAGCAATAATAATGTAAATTTATAAATAAAATATTAAATAAATAATATAGAACGAATAAAAACATTACCCTACTATGGATGCTCTGACACCCAATGAGGTTGTCGAAATAAAATTATTTCAATTGATCCTCAACTTAGAATAAAGAATAATATTTATATTTTAATTAAATTAAAAAATACATATTTCAATATCATCATAAAAATATAAATAACTAAGTCAATATTTTTTATCCTTAATTAAAAAAATCGATTTTAAATTTTAAATGTGAATTACTTTTATCAAAAAAATCTTAAATATACAAGTCGACTTTAATTTTTTCGACTTCAAACTATATAATGCTAAATATTAATTTTCGAGCGAAATTCAGATTAATCAAACTCAAAGAAAAAGAAAAATGTTTTAATATTAGCCACTCTATCGTCTTCTTCCCCAAAACCCAAAATCACAGAAACTATACAGAAGACCAAAAAAAAAATTCAATTCGATCGGACGAATACGGCAATTTCGAGCGGACACGTCAGCAGACGTGGGTCCTGCTGCCACCCTGACATACCAGGAAGTGTAATGGTGAAGTGTGAACGGGAAACATCATTGTTGTAAAGTATTTTGTGGACTTTAGCAGGAAAATGAAGCTTCCTATTATAATTGTAAGTTCATACTTCACTCATCCGCAACAATATTTTTGTTTTGTTACTTTTATATATGAGTAGTTGATTCTATAAGAATTGCTATTTTTAGCACAATTTCAATTTGTAGTTCAATTGGTAGAGCAGCGGTAATTTCTTAACTTAGGGTTTTTTTTTCGTGTTTTAAGGGGAATTTAGAATTTTGAGATAATGGGTTGCAATCTTTATGTTTTTACAATTGAACCCAATTATGGTTTTCAAAATATAGTGTTTTTTTTTCATCTGCTGGGGTGGAGCTAGGTGGGGCTGAGGGTTGGAAACTTGCATTTTTATATATGATTAATAGTATTTATTATGTATATGTAGTAGATATTAAACCCCTTTTGTTTTTTTCGTGTGTTTAGTTGGAGTTGGCTTACAGTTAAGTGTAAAGTTATGCTTATTTTTGTTGAGGTTAGTGGAATTCCCAGTTGTTGAGCTGATATATATATTGTTAGATGCAATTAGTATTTAAAGTTTGAATCTTTTAAAGTTTTGGTTGTAATTCATTTTGTTATATGAGGGTGTATTGTATTGCTTAAGCTGCAAGCTAGTGTGGTGTTGATAACTTGATGGGATTATCTGTTTCTTTTTTCTCCTTTTATCTCCCAATTTATTTATATATCATGATTGAGACTAGCTGATTCAACTATAATTGTTTAGCGCAATTTGATGCATCACTTACTCAGATTCTTTTCCCTATTCGGTTTAAACTTTTAGTTAATGTGTAGCTTAGGGCTTATGTGTCTGGTTTTTTATCTTCCTAACTACTTATTCACTGCTAACAGGTTGATTGGTTGGGGTTAAGTTAAAGCTAGTAACTGCTTAGTATGGAAATTTTCTTATGTTTGTTGACATCTAGAGGATTTCCCTATTCGTTGAGGTGATATAGATCTTTAGTAGCTGCAATTAGTGTTCAAAGTTTCGATCTTTACAATTTTGGCTGTAATTCATTTTGGTATAGGAGGATGTGTTGCACTGATTAAGCTGGAAAGTTGCGTTGCATTAATAACTTGATCGGAGTACCTGTTTGTCTGAAAGGTGAGGTAGGGAGATCCATAGGGATGATTTGGTTGGTTCTGTTGTTGTTATTATCACAAGGGAATGGGAAAGGAGGAGTGGAAGCTTCTGAATACTTAATTGGGCTTGGAAGCTATGATATAACTGGGCCGGCTGCTGATGTCAACATGATGGGATATGCTAACATGGAGCAGATTGTGTCGGGTGTTCACTTCAGGTTGCGAGCTCGTACCTTCATTGTAGCTGAACCTCAAGGGAAGCGTGTTGTTTTCGTGAACCTTGATGCTTGCATGGCCTCACAGATTGTAACCATCAAAGTTCTTGAGAGATTGAAGGCTAGGTGCTCATACCTTCCTTAGTATGGTTAATTTATTTCCAACTGAATTTGTGAAGTATGACAAAATGCAAAAAGAACCTGTTATATTAACTGGATTTAGGTTCAATTTTGATGGTGTACTAAACCCAATTCCTATTTTGATTTCAAATTTTGTTTTAATTGCTTCTTTTCCAGGTATGGGAATCTTTACACCGAAAAAAATGTTGCTATTAGTGGCATTCACACCCATGCTGGCCCTGGTGGTTATCTACAATACGTAGTATATATCGTAACATCTCTTGGTTTTGTCCGTCAATCATTTGATGCTGTAGTTAATGGGATTGAGCAAAGTATTATACAAGCTCATGAAAACCTCCGACCTGGATCAATATTTGTCAATAAAGGTAGGTTGTTGATTTCTTCTGTATCTTTTGCTTGACAATGAGACATAGGATTGCAGCTTTTAGTTTTCTTCTATGTCCATCTGTCTTAGGTCTTAACAATTGCTCATCATGTGTCATTTTAATATTTGTTATGATGATTGGTGCCTGTCCTCTTAGAGCCTGTTTGGCTCAGCTTAAAAGCTGGTCAAACTGACTTAAAAGCTGTTTTTTGACTTATTTAACTGTTTGGCAATACTCAAAATAGCTTATTTTAAGTTAAAAAAAAAACTTATTTTAAGCCAAAAGTTAAAAGCTGGGGTAGGGGTGCTTTTTTTTTTTTAGCTTATAAGCTGTTTTAAGTTGACCAAATTTTTATGTTTTTTCCCTTAATATTTTTATACAATCTTCAAATTACCTATATAACCCTAACATCTCTTTCTTCTATTTTTCCCTTTTCACGTTTGGCATAACAACTTCAGCACTTTTATCCAAACGCATAACTGCTTATTTTAAAAATAAGTTTCAGCACTTTCAAAAGTACTTTTTTAAAGCTGCTTTTATTAAGCCCATCCAAACGGGCCCTTAGTTGCTTACTGTCTTCTGGTTGTGGTCTTATGAAACAGAGTGGCTAAGAAAAATATATTGGGTGAACTTATTTGTTACCTGCTAATCTTTAGACTTTTGCTTTGATCTTATTTGTCTGGACTTTGGGGTTTATTTATTTATCTATGATTGTTTGTTACTAGTATTACTTAATCAACTATTTTGAGTGGATGGGTTGGGTGCATTCGAGTAAATTGCTCAAGTACTGGCGTCTTTGCTTTTGCTTGTGTTCTTTTCAAGTTTCACTGCTGTAAAAACGGAAAAGAACTATATATTCCACAGCAGAAACTTTGACAGATCTTGGATAATTAACAAGTTAATCTCAGCATTAGACTAATTGAATTTTGGCTGTCATCAACAGGGGAGCTACTGGATGCTGGTGTGAATCGTAGCCCTAGTGCTTATTTGAATAATCCTGCTGGAGAACGTGGTAAATATAAGTACAATGTTGACAAAGAAATGACCCTTCTAAAGTTTAGTGATGATGAATGGGGACCAGTAGGCAGCTTTAATTGGTTTGCAACTCATGGAACTTCTATGAGTCGAACTAACTCTTTGATTAGTGGGGACAACAAAGGAGCTGCTGCACGGTTTATGGAAGACTGGTATGATCAGAGAAATACTGAACCGTCAAAGTTTAATGTATCTAAAGCAAGTGAACTTCCCCGAAGAGTCTCAAACATCATACCATCTGTTCGTGGGAAGCGTAAGTGATTTTATCCTTTTCCATGTGATAAATTATCTTAGTAGAGCCAAAAGGATGATTTGTTACTAACTGTAGATTGTATCCCTCAGACAATTTTGCACCTTCTTGCTATTCTAGTCTCATTAGTGAAGTAATTAAACTCATTGTAAGCCGATTTAACTAATTTTACTGTAATTATCTACTTTTCTAGACTCCCAACCCCCACAGAGGTTCGGAGGAACAATTGTGGTGGTTTGAGAGATAGAAAGAGAGAGATGGGGTACGTTTAGGTGATTGGGAGGGAATGTGTGGTTGGGGGAAGAGGTTGTAGCAGAAGGTCGGTGCCAAAACCTAGTAGGGTTAGTGAATCTAATGGATTTTGTTGGAAAAAAAAACTAGAATGAACATAAAGTCTTGTAAACATGTCGGTAGATTAATATAGGGACTAAATGTAGATATCGTCTGACTCACATCTACGAGAAATGGAAGGTTTTTTCCCCATTGTGTATGACTCTGATCAAGTAAATGCATCTGACTGTAAAAGTAAACATCATATACTATAATTACACTTTCCAAGATTGACTTTTTACCTATACATTGGAGTTAACACTCTGGTTGTTTGGATTGGAAGGCGAAAAGGTGAAACACAACGGGAAGGTTGTTTAGCTATTTCGTACCAAAAAGTTGGGAAATACTTCTGTGGTCTCAGCTTTCCCAAACAGTTATGTATTGAGTATGACTCCAAGGTGGTGTTTGTTCCCTGGACCTGGTCTGTGGACAAGGGCTAGTCTTTCTCATCTTGAGCTTCATGTAGTTGGTTAGCGGACCCAGGCAGTCTTTTCATAAAACACTAGATGCACATAAGGTACTGATTCAGTGGAAGCATAGACTGCATTCTTCATCAATTATGAGTAAAGTATGGTAACATGTTCCAATTTCTAATCCATAGAATTCTTCTCTGGACCTTTCACTTTCTGTTTGGGATGAATAGAATGATGTAAATAAGAGATAGCTCAGAGGGCAGTAGGACTAGACTGCTGTTGAAAGTTGAGAATATTAATTGTTTCAATACCAAGGACACTCATTAATCAGATTGTAATTAAATGCAGATCATGAGCTACTAGAAATTGCTGCTTCTTTCCAGTCTTCTCCAGGTAAGCCAGTCACAAGGTTAATGAGCGTGGCCAGACGTGTCAGAAGTGCCTTAAGGTTGGCTGATCGGCCAAAATTTGTTTCTGCTTTTTGTCAATCCAACTGTGGTGATGTAAGTCCCAATGTGCTCGGTACATTCTGCATAGACACAGGGCTTCCTTGTGATTTCAATCATAGTACGTGCGGTGGAAAGAACGAGTTATGTTATGGTCGAGGACCAGGGTATGCATTATACTCTATTACTTTGATTTCGGATAATTTCAATCTTTGATAAGTACTATTTGGATGGTTTGATCATAATGTCATCCTTCACTTGATGGTAGATATCCCGATGAATTTGAGAGTACGCGCATCATTGGAGAGAGACAATTTAAAAAAGCTGTTGAACTTTTCGATACAGCAACAGAGCAAGTAAAGGGCAAGATTGATTTTCGCCACACCTATGTAGACTTCTCCAATCTTGAGGTAACAGTTACAAAAGAGGGTGGTAGTACTGAAACGGTTAAAACCTGTCCTGCTGCTATGGGATTTGCATTTGCTGCCGGTACAACTGATGGACCCGGAGCATTTGATTTTAAGCAGGGCGATGACCAGGTAGTTAAAAAGATTTTTCTAGTCTATTTTACCATTATCAATCAGAGTGAATGAAGTGCTCTATGTTTGCTCATTTTACTGGAAAAATCTTCAGGGAAATGCATTTTGGAGGTTGGTGCGAAACTTGCTTAAAACACCAAGTGCTGAACAAAACAAGTGTCAACATCCCAAGCCCATTTTGCTTGATACTGGTGAAATGAAGGTGCCATATGATTGGGCAGTAAGTAGCTTCTTGCTCTGTCACTTGTTAAATATTTCCGCACGCAGAGGATCTCTGGCAACAAACAGTTATATGTTCTTCTTCCTCAAATTCCTATTGGTAGAATACTTAAATCTTTTTTTCAGGAAGAGTGTCCCGATTGAAGAAAATGTAATTCGGAATCTCAAATGTGTTTAATTACTTTGGCACAAAAGAACACATAGTTCTTAATCTATTATTCTCATTTTGAAATTTGAGGGCAAAAGTACATATTTGATTATCATTCTACCACTAGCAGTTGACAAATAAAGCCTGTACAACTTGAAATCCATAGATTTTGTTATCAAGCTTTACAATTTTCATCTCACTTTAACCATAAGTACGGGCAGATATAGATGAGAGGGAGAAATAATGGTACTCTCTGTATGTCCTGCTAATGATGAGAAGGGTTAAACTCTGTATGGTTTCTAACTGAAGAAAATAAATATTTGGACTTTGATAAAAGAGTGATTGGAAGTCTTCATCCTGCTCAACAATATGCCAATTAATGAATTGCTACCATAGAGAAGCATATGATCCATTTTCTGGCTTACTTGCCATACTTGTTTTTGTTTTTTTCGGCTTCAATACATAAAATTTTAAAATCCTAATCCAAATGCATTAACCTCCTTCCACAATACTAGAAACCCTCTACATGATGTCCTGTTTATAATGTTCAATGATTGAATCTTTTGTTTTCCATTTTTGCAGCCTTCAATACTTCCTCTGCAGATTGTAAGAATAGGGCAGCTGGTCATTCTCAGCGTACCTGGAGGTATCAATCAAGACTTGTGATCTCTTTTATTTCTGGTGATTTCTTATGCATTGGCAGATTCTGAGATGTCTTCTTCTCATATCTCATATAAATTTTCCTTTTATGTTCAAAACAGAATTCACTACAATGGCAGGTAGACGCCTACGAGATGCTGTGAAGACGGTGCTCACGAGTGGGGGTACCAAGGAGTTTGGTAGCAATATTCATGTTGTGCTAGCTGGATTGACTAATACATATTCACAATACATAACCACCTTTGAGGAGTACGAGATACAGAGATATGAGGTCAGTTAAGTAGAAATTATAGTGCATTGGTTATAATATAAATGTTCAGAGAAGTCCTGTATATAATCATTGCACATTAGTATGTACCTAAGCAGGTAAAACCCTCTTTTACGTTCGATTTTCAGAGTCAAGAAAAAGAAATAAAGAGACTTGGTACCCCATAGGAAAAGATTTTAAATACAGTCGTTCTATTACAACCTTGATATGTTCTCCCAAAAGATGTGCATATTTAAGACCAAATATTACAGGAGCTTCAGAATTTTTTCGGAAGATGTGGTTGACATTTGATTGTTTGAAAATAGTGCATGCCACTAAAGACTGTCTCTAATGGTATCTTTTGCGATGAGTTTAAGTTCAAGGCAGTAGGTAAAGTCTATGATTCTCATCTCGAACAATGAGCTAAATTATATAGTACACTCCTTTAACTTCACCTTAATGTTTCGCAAATTAAAATCTAGTTTCACCTTTTTAGTTGCAATCACTCTCTGCTGCTATCTTATTTTTCCTGTCTTATGAGGAATACGTCAAATCCAAAATTTGTTTTTTTTAGTATGCTTTTCTCTTCTGAAATTAGGACTTTTGTCATGTTATGTCAATTAGTTGTCTCTTAGAACTAGCACATTTCGAATGTGCAAAGTTGCTCTATGTTGTTCTTGAATAACTTTACGTGTTCTTTCTTAGGGTGCCTCTACTCTGTATGGTCCACATACACTTAGCGCTTACATCCAACAGTTCAAGACGCTAGCGTCTTCTCTTATCACAGGAAAGACCTTGCAAGCAGGTCCTCAACCCCCTGATTTGCTAGAAAAACAGATAAGTTTGTTGACACCGGTTGTAATGGATGCCACACCACTTGGTTCCAAATTTGGTGACTTAATCACCGATGTTCCTCAAAGTTCGACTTTCAAGAGGGGTGACCTTGTCTCGGTTGTTTTCTGGTCAGCATGCCCCAGAAATGACCTCATGACTGAAGGTACATTTGCTCTCGTCGAGATTCTTCAAGGAAAGGACACTTGGGTTCCTGCTTATGATGACGATGACTTCTGCCTTCGGTTTATATGGTCAAGACCTGCTAAACTCAGCACTCGGAGTGAGGCAACGATCGAGTGGAGGATACCAGAGTCAGCTGCTTCAGGTGTATATAGAATCAGACATTTTGGTGCTGCAAAGGCTCTTTTGGGTTCAGTTAAGCATTTTGAAGGTTCATCTAGTGCTTTTGTTGTTGCCTGAAAAGAACCTTGATGAGTTCTATACTCATCCCAGATTATGTTGTTTTCTAAATCGTCTCGATAAATGTAGGGTAAGACTACGTGCAATAACTTTATGGTTCGATCCTTCCCCGAACCCATGCATAGCAGAGCTTAGTACATTGGGCTGTCCTACGTATATACCTAAATTGATGAAGTGCAAGGTCTTGTTTATATGTGTGTTATTTATAAAAATGTTATTTCCGCTATCTCATTATTATTGATACTTCTTTTAAAAATATTATAAGCTCATTCTTCATATTGCTGGTGCGTGACATGATAAAATGATGAAAAATGATATCGTCAAACCAAAAATCATATTCATCAAAACACTACGATACATTATAAAATAAATTCAAACAAAGTTTGGTTCTTTATATGTACTTAAGTGCTTCATCTTCAACAAAACCAAAGTGAGTTTAGACTTTAGAGACGGATTTAAAATTTTATATTTACGAGTACTTACGATAATACTTAATTAATTGATATTAATAATTAGATTTATAATAAAGTATTCCAGTACATATAGAGGGTATAATAATATTAAAAGAAAATAATAAATGGGAGAGCTATCGTGGTATACCATGAGTATGTTTTGCCAGCCATGATCATTTTTGGGACAAATAAAATATATCTTTAATTTCAATTAGTATATCTTTTGTTTTTTTGATTCGTTTTAAAAAGAATGTCTATCTTTTAGTAATTTTTAGTTTCAATTGATATATCTAAAATTATAAAATCATAAAATATTTTTAATTTAATATCATAAAATTTAAGTGTTCTTTTATCTTTTAAAATTTCGTATCAAATCAAAATAGCTTAATCAAATAAAATCGAAAGAGTATCTCTATAACTAAAAATAAAAAATATTCAAATTATTTTATTATATCATTGGATAATGATAGCAAATTTATTTAAGTCCTTTTAGTTCTTAAAAGTGGCAGGCACGCACACACGGACAAAGACAATGAGTACGACCTAAAACAAAAATAAAATAAAATATAAAACCATCTTTTGGTGTAATAGTTCATAAATTACACAGTAAAGATAAATCGTAGTAAATAAATTTTTTATGATTACTTCTAATTAAAAAGATATGAAGAAAATAACGAATCTGAAACTCATCATTTAAATTTTTTTAGTATGATCTCTGCGTCGTATAAAGGAAGTTCAAACTTGAAATCTTCTAATTGTGAATTTAAATGTTAGCTTTTTTCAATAAGTTCGCCCGAAATAACATATAAAGTATTGCGAACTTGAGATTTCAATTTGAAAAATTCTTTTTAAAAATAAAACTGCTTCAATATAATAATATGCAAAGAACACCAAAAGACAATTTTTACTAATCAAACTTCATGCAACAGACTCGACTAAAAAAACATGAATGAAGTTTCAAACTTAGACTCGTCATTTGAGAGATCTAGTGCGCGATGATCTTAATCAAGCAATTATAAAATAAAAATTCAAATCCGAAACTTTTCATTTGTGATTTGTAATGCCACCTATGTAATGATAAACTTAGACATCTCGATTTGACAACCAAATCGGCCATCCTTATCTTTAATATTTTATCAATCTTAATATTAATATTTATAAAATATTTTAAAAATAGTAACAAAAAAAAAATATTTGCTAAAAACGCGTATTATACGAGTCAGAAAAATTTGGTGGGCTGTGAGAAATAACTGAAAAACTGAACAAAAAAACAAAAAAAAAAAAGTTTTTTTTTTGTTAGAGAGAGAAAAGAAGAGAGAGAGAGCTTTTTCCTTTTTTTCTCATTTTTTCCCCCTTCACCTCAACCCTCTTTCTCAGGGATGGTCGAAGAGAGGTTCCTCTTCTGAGATCATCCTGAATACAGCAGTCAACAAAAAATATTCAAAAAGAAAAAAAAGAATTTTTTTTTTGGGATTTTAATTCTACATTTCATAAAAAAATCCCACATTTTTCATTGGGTTAAATTTCTTGAATTTTTTTATCAAGAATTTGATTTCTGTTTGCTTTTTCTGGTAAATCTTTTATCTTTAGCCCCAACTTTTCGAATTTCTGTTTGATTTTTCTTGAGAATATGGTTATCTTAGGATGTTTTTTTGCTTTTTCCTAAAAAAAGATTCGATTTTTATTAATTCTTGTTGTTTGTATTTTCAGCTAAAAATTGAATCTTGGAAATTTTGAAGACTTGGGGTTTCTGCAATGATGGAGAAAACAGAGGTAATATTGCCTATATTATAGAAATGTTGAGAAAATGAGAGACCGGAGCCAGGTAGGGTCGAGGGGTTCAAAATTATGTTGTTTATATATAGTTAAAATTATTTATATATATATATATATATATGTAATACATGTTGAACCCCTTTGCCTTGTAGAGGTGTTTACTTCTTTATATTTTTTGAATGTTGTTAGTGAAAATCCTGGCTCTGTAGTTGACCCCATTGTAGCTAATATACATAGATTTTGTTTGTAATCTTTTTTATTTTTTTGTGTCTAGTGTAGAGTTATGCAGATAAGCAAGTGTGTTTTCGTGTGTCCGAGTGATTTTTGTTGCTCAGAGGAGAGTCATTTCATATCAAAAAGCTGGCGATTTTGTGTGAGAATTTGTTCAGAATCCTGGCTGTTGGCAAGAAATGAGGCGTAGATGGAACATTTATGGAATCAAGTTATTGTTTCTCACCATTTTGATTCTTCTTTTGGAGGTTCATGAATGTTGCACTCTGAATTCTGAAGGTAGTTACTATTCTCTAGTTTCTTTCTTTTTTACTTTTGGAGGACCATAATGTTCGCAATTCGGGCCAGCTTGCATTAATTCGACTGCTCCACTGTATATCATCTATCTCCAACCAACATAGGCATAAGTTACTATGCCCATCAAGGCTGAGGCATATGAGATGTGTTTGGCGAACAAAGTCCTACATTGGTAGCTAAAAAGATTGGAAATCTACAATTCTACATAAGGTGTAGGATCTCTTAACATGGTGTGAGGCCTTTTAAGGAAAACCGTGAGGGCGTGCCCCAAAGCGGACAACATCGCACCATGTTAAGAGTATTTTTGGGTTGACGTAGCCCAACATAATGAAAAATTACTTACTTCCTCGGTCCCATTTTATGTGGTCATGTTTCAAAATTTAAGAAAGAAAGAGATTTGTAGCTTGTAGTCTAAAACAAGTTACAGACATTTGAGTATGGGTGTAATTCGAATATTAAGATTAAATTGTTTCTAAAGTCTAAACATGATGCAATCTTTTTGTGACAAACTAAAAAGGAAACTGTGCTGCAAAAATTGAGACAGCGAAAGTCGAGTTTTTGGTCTTTGCTGGGATATGAACCTTGATCTTTCATGATTTTTTTACTCACTTAGGGCTGTGTCTTCTGTTTCTCTAGGCTGTGGGCTATGCTCTAGTTTCTTCAGTCTATTCATGTTATTGGCTTATTCTTTGTTTCGCTGATTACTTGTTGATTTGAGAAACAGGATTGTCGTTGTTTGAATTCAAATTGAATGTATATTCTGATCCAAATGGAGTTCTTGAAAACTGGAATGCTGATCACTGTGACCCGTGCATGTGGTCTGGTGTCGAGTGCCTGGATAGTAAAGTGCACATGTTGTAAGTCTCTTGTTATGGATACTCAAGTTTTCTACTTAAGATTGTTTTGTCAATAAACTTTCTCTATTGGTTAGTGTTTAGTGATTTGATTCTGGAACCAGTCTATTGAACTAATAATGATAAACCAAATGCAATAGGGTGAAATTGTTTGTTTCGACTCTTGTGATTTTTCTTATGCCGTTAAATTAGTTGACTTATCTTTTTTTCTTCATTCTGTTCAGAAATCTCCATGGATGTTCTTTGGAAGGAACACTGGCATCCGAGCTTGGAAATCTTACTCACTTGAGATCACTGTAAGCTTTAGTTATACTAATATGTTTTTTCTTTAGGCTCTTGCTCATTAAGTATTAAATGGTAATTTTTATCTTAACCATCGTCCATACAAGGTTGTCATAATCTTTAAATAGTCTTCTATCTTCTTATGTAAATTAGGAAGAACGTAAGGGTTCGTTTGGTGTATGATGGACAAGCGTTGAGAGTCTTGGGATAAAAAATTAGTAAGGGCTTATCGCTGGTCTTGTTATTGATCCTGGGATAAGTTATATCAGGATTAGTAATTAGTATCAGTATAAGTTATTACCATCAGAGGGTGGAATAATAATACATGATAAGTTATCCTAGGATAAATAATTAAATGACAAAAATTACCCATGAAGTTCCTCAAAATCTTTTTCTACTAAATAAAGTGGATGGTGTTTTTGTAAATGAACTTCTATGAAATTTATGCATTACATATTATTTTTAATACAACAAACCAAACAATCACTAAGCAATGATACATTACCAACATAACTAATCCCAACATAACTTGTCTTCAAACTAAACAATCCCTAAGAGTTATGTTGGTCAAGTAAATTGGGAAGTACACTAAGGTGAATAAGCTTTGAATATCTACTAATCAACTTTCATCATCTTGTATTCCGCATTTACATTGTTCTCCGCATAAGTTGTGTTTGAATCTTAACAGTATTTCTTCTTGCTGTCTGATTGCTTTCACAGTGTGCTCTCAGGGAATCATTTTTTCGGTGCTATTCCTAAAGAATTCGGAAGACTTGGTATGCTGGAAGTGCTTGACTTGAGGGATAATAATCTGAGTGGAACAATTCCAGCAGAAATAGGAGACCTGCAATCACTAAGAATCTTGTGAGTTAATGATTTGTTGTGTGCATGATAAATGGTTTGTTGTGTGCAGATGGATAGATACATATGCATACACATTCATTATGCAAAGTGATTTCAAAATGCTCATCAATCGTGTTTACTTCGTTTTTCCAGGTTGATTCATAACAATAACTTTGAGGAGAGTGTTCCTTTGGAAATTGGGAAGCTTCATGTAGTCACAGAATTACAATTCGACGAAAATCTCACTTCTGCTTTTGCTTCTGGAACTCTCTGTATAAGAAAATTTCGTCATTGGTAGGATTCTTTTATTTGTTTTAGTACCCTATCTTCATATTTTTAGCTGGTTATTTGCATATCAGATGTTGGATAGTTTATCTTTGTGGCAACACACTATCTAATTGATCTAGTTCATTTCTCAATTCGTATCGTGCATGTCTTTCTCTGATACTTAGATGCCTTTTTTCTGACAGCATCTGGCAAGGCAGCATGAAACCATTCAAGACGATAACTTCCTTGATTGAACCAATAAAATGTACACTTATGCATTACCTCAGTTTCTTCCAACTGTAAGTAATTAAATAGTTTTTCGCATCATGAGTCATTTAATTAAGTTTTATCATTGAGAAACATTTTTCTATTTCTTTAGGCCATCTCTTGGAACGGGCTTTATGGTTGACCAAAAAGACTGCTCTGACAGCCTTCCAAGTGAGTAAACATGTCATATTTTTTAAAAATAACTCCGAAGAACTGTTTACAAATAATAATTCTTCATTGTCTAGCAGGGTTATCCAGGCCTCACATTATCCAAACTATACAACACCAAGAGGAGATTGCACGCCGTAAGTTGGCTGAACAATCCAGTAACCTTGCTGCTGCTCCAGCTAATATCAAAGGACCATTGGGTCCTGTCATTCAAATGCCAAGGAGCAGTGGGTCGTTTCGTGCGGTGCCAAATTCCGATGGAAAACATCCTACAAATTTACCATCACCACCTCCACCGCATGAGTCTCAAGACAAACTACATCCTGCGGGACAGTCTGCAAGTGCTGTAAAACAGTCGCCTGCTGCGAAAAATCCAACTAATAGCCAAGGCCCCCCTGCTGGAAAATCGGAAAGTACTTGGAAGTATGTAGTTGGGATTTGCATTGGAGTAGTTTTGCTCATTCTTGTTGCTTCTGTGTTCTTAATCTGCCGAATCAGAGCAGCTAGAACAATTGTCCCTTGGAAGACTGGATTGAGTGGACAGCTGCAAAAAGCATTTGTTACAGGTACTTTCATCATATTGTGCCGAAAAGTGATTACTGCTAATATTCTGCTCCCCACCCTGATACTTGTTGCATTGCTAACAATATTCTTAGCATAGCGTTACCTTATCAAAAATTATATTCTTAGCTTGGTGTTGTTATAACAATTTAACTGGAGTAAAGGGAGGTACTGATATTCTTCTTATGAGGAATTAGAGGACTAATGTTCTCAGCGTAGCATTGTTATAATACCCTTTTTCACTATATGTTTGCTAGGACGAGAAGGTACAAATGGAACTATTTCCTTCTTTCTCGTGAGAAGTGAAATAGCTGAGATGTAAATACTAACGGTTGAAGGCTGGAATCCTCCCCTTATACTTCTTCTGAAATGTCGCTGATCTTTCCTCATACATTTTACTTTCTCGAACTTATATTCCTCCCACAAATTTGCTTTTCAACGGCAACCATAGGAACATGCAATCCTTTATTTCTTAATCTGTGATATTTTTTTGTCCGTCGTAATTCATTTGCCTGTGAAAATATTGTTGTAGGAGTTCCAAAACTGAACAGGTCCGAGCTTGAAACAGCATGCGAGGATTTTAGCAACATTATTACCAGCGGCAATTCATATATAGTATACAAGGGCACACTGTCTAGTGGAGTGGAGATTGCCGTTATCTCAACTACTATAAGTTCTCTGCAAGATTGGTCCGTGCACTCGGAAACAGCCTTCCGGAAGAAGGTTAATCATTTCTTTGCTTACACAAATTAACCACCTCCGAAATCCTTTTCCATCTTACACTTTACCTTTTTGATTATAAAACTCATGTATGTTTCTTCTTTTTCACCTTGAATAGATCGACACATTTTCACGAGTGAACCACAAGAATTTTGTTAATCTTATTGGATACTGCGAGGAGGATGAACCTTTCACTCGGATGATGGTCTTTGAGTATGCTCCTAATGGAACTCTTTTCGAGCATCTTCATGGTAATTAAAACTTTCTAGCAATGCTATGTATGTTTCATTTCAATCAATCATGATGGTGTTTTATGATTTATTACTGAATAACACGAACTACAACTTTTTCAATGATCTAGTTGAAGAAGCTGATCATCTGGACTGGCCTGCGAGGATGAGAACCGTTATGGGTACAATGTATTGTCTTCAATACATGCATGAATTAAACCCCCCAGTGCCACATTGCAACTTGAATTCTAAATCCATATATTTGACCGATGATTATGCTGCTAAGGTCTGTTTCACATAGTTATGTATCCCAAAATGTGTCAACAAGAAACTTTAACTGACGACTAAGTACTTTTTTTGCAACAGATCACAGAGATTGATTTCTGGTCAGAACTAACAGCCAAGTCGAAGTCCTCTAGCGATGATTTAGAGAATTCTGTGCTGCCACCGCTTGCTGATCCTGAGACTAATGTCTATAGCCTTGGGGTTCTTTTAATAGAAATAATTTCTGGCAAATCACCTTATTCAGAAGAAAAAGAGTCTCTTCTAAACTGGGTAAATATCCTTTATCCTTATTTTCTTATGAATTGAATTTAATGTTTTGATCCCTAGGCTGCAATTTTCATGTCTGGCTAGAAAATTTTCAAGGGGTTCATCTGAACCCATTGTTGTCGTCTTGAATCTCGATCCATAAGTACTATCCAACACTTCATGCTTTTGTGTGTGTATTAATTACGCTTATTCTGAATCCATCAACCGGATATATTTTGCTTCCATCTTGAACCATAAGTACATATGCCAAAAACCTATATGTTGCTCGGACTCTTCAAAAATATTGTTATGTGCGTGTTGGATCCACCAAAAGTAGTGCATCTTTTTGGAGGATCTGGCACGTGTGTGTCAATATTTTTAGAGAATCTGAGCAACATAGCCGGAAACTGTATGCTTGTACCCACTGATGGGAAATTGCTTTCATCTTGAACCATAAGACACATTCCAAAAGCCTATGCTGCTCGGGACTCATCAAAAATGTTATTAGGTGCATGTTAGATCCTACAAAAGTAGTGCATATTTGGAGAATCTGACACGGGTGTGTCAAAACTTTTAGAGAGTCCGAGCAACATAGCAGGAAAGCTTATGCTTGTGTGCGTGTATTAGTTAGGCTCATTCTGTACCCACTGACAGAAAATTGCTTTCTTTTCAAACCATAATGAAATATGCCAAAAAACCTATGTTGCATGAACTTCATCAAAAATGCTACCAAGTCTGTGGCGGATCCTCCAAAAGTAGTGCATTTTTTGAGGATTTGGCATGGGTGCATCTATATTTTAGAGAAACTGTTGAATAGCTGAAAACTTTATGCCTGTGTGCGTGTATTAATTAGGAGAAACTGCTTTCATCTCGAACCATAAGTACATATACCAGAAACCTATGTTGGTCAGACTCTTCAAATGTACCACGTGGTGCGTGTTGCATCCTCTAAAAATAGTGCATTTTTTGAGGATCAACGTGAGCGCGCCAACATTTTTGGATAGTCAGAGCAACATAGCCAACAACTTTATGCTTATGTGCGTGTACAAATTAGGCTCGTTCTGAACTCACTGACAATGAGTCCTGAATTCGCTTCTGGATAGAACTGATTCGTCAAACTTCCTCATACAATTTATAAACATAATAACCATGGTTATTTTCAGGCGGCACAATATTTACGTCACGACAAGCAGAATATCGCCTCTTTGGTGGATCCATCATTGAAGTCTTTCAAGAATAATGAGCTTATGGTTATTTGTGAAGTAATTGAACAATGCCTTCAAGAAGATCCAAGGAAGAGACCAACTATCAAAGAATCCATTGATAAATTAAGGGAAGCAATTGATGTATCGCCAAATGCTGCAGTTCCAAGGCTTTCTCCTCTGTGGTGGGCTGAACTCGAGTTGTTATCCAGCGAGGCAGCGTGATCCAGCTTATACTTTGTCCGTCTACTTTGTAAGTTTGAGTACGTACGTGTTGTTTTACTACGTATGAATACGAGAATACATCATTTCTCTTAAACCCCCTTGGGGTAGTTGTATCTAACTATCCTCTACATCTATTTATGATCTATATTGGTTTATTCTTTTATCATTTGTGTTGACAAGCATTGTGACTACTGAATATAGCTAACCTCAGCTTGTTTGGTATTCAGGCAGCTAACCTCAGCTTGTTTGGTATTCAGGCGTAATTGGCGTCGCACATTAGTTTATTCTTTTATTATTTGAGTGACATGATGAACAATGAGGATTCATATACTCGATCCGTTTTGTTCGGAATTGGGGCATAGTTGTTGTTGTATATTATTGGTTTATTCTTTTATTATTATTTTGTCTTAGCCAAGAATGGCATTTCTTCATTTTCATTTGTGGGATATATTGTGGTCTATGCCCTTTTATGATCAAGAATGTGTGTGTTTTCTCTCATCTTTGTGTATTTCTTCTCCATTTTTTTTGTACTCTTATATATATATATATCCATTATATATTTAAGTTATATTCATTAACAGTAGTATCGCTAGAAATTTCAAGAAAGGTATTCAAGTATTATCTAAGAAAAAAAAAGGTTGATAAATGGGTGCACTGAAAAATTCAAAATCGAACTACGTAATATTAATATTTTTTTCATGAATAAATGTTTCAGATTTTTTAAAAATCAAATTGCATGACATGTAGCTTTAATATTTGTGTGGGTGGATGAGGGGATCAACTTAAAAATGAAAGCATAAACATTAAATTAGCTTTCTTAAGTTTTTAAGCAATAGATTTATAAAGAATTTTACTAACTATTATATTAGACGATTAAAAATATAATAAAAGGATAAAAGCGAAAAATCAAAAATACATATATACATATTGTTGTTCATATATATATCAAGGTCTGAAAGAATTTTACATGTTAAATTAAATTAAAAATTTTATCAATTTGATCGACCAGACGTGTGTGTATATATATATATTATGCTTTTAACAATTTTGATAGAAGAGGATATTAAACTCATATTTTTGACTTTTTGTGCTTTTTTTTCTTTTCATAGAAGTTGGCAATTTGTATTTTTAAATCTTTTATCATAAGGAGAAACAAAATCCTAGTACGTCAACGTTTATGATATTTATCTAAAATTTGATTAAATCTATTTCTTTACGTGATGATTATACACTATTTTCCATTGTTTTGGACTCTTTCAATTTATTCTTATATGTTAAAGAAATTAATTAAAAATGATGCAAAAATTAATTAAAAAAAAAAAGAAGTTAAGGATATACATCATTATTTATGTTTTCACTCTTCACAAAACAAAAAACATTTCCACTTTAGTAGGGAGATGGACGTCATTGCCAACTTTTTAAAAGTTAAAAGTATATAAATATTAGTTAAAATAAATTTTTTTTATACATTATATTTTAACTTTCAAAAACAGTTCCTAAAATATCTGTATATTCTGAATATATTTGTGAGAAAATAAATTAAAGTATTACTAGGGTGGGGGATAATAAAACAAACAAGAAACTAAGAAAAGAAGAAAGACAAAATAAAAGATGATGAATCACATGCATTATTTATAGTTCCAATAATTGTCTTTATAATATTCCTTTTATAGTATTTTATTTCATTTCATTTAATATTAGACAAAAAAAAAAAAATTTAAAGGCCAAATACATCGAGATTATCTCGAAAGCTTGTTACGGCAAAAATTAATTTTTTTCAATTAATAAAATAAAATATTTTAGTGAAATTAAAAAAAATAAAATTGATAAATACTGTTGATATATTCTTTATTTTTATTTTTATCTTCGTAATTTTCATTCTCATGACTTCTATCTCTTTGCCTCTCATAGTACTTAACTAATCAAACTATTATACCAATAGTTTTAAGAAAATATATTTTTAATTTATGTATCAATGAAAAAAGAAAATTACTTATTTTTCTTTTAATTTGAATAGAAAATTTATCAATAGGTCTATGAATTTAAATCCATCAAAAAGTAAAAGGTGGTGTATAACATTGAAAATTAGTTAATTGTGATTTTTTCATTAAATTCATAACTTAGTTTTAATAACTAACTTTATGCTAATTTATTCAAATTTATGAGCAATAAAAAATATATTTGTATTTAGATAGTTTGTTTATGTCATATTTTTGAGATGTATTTATTTATCCCGATTTTACGTGAACACGAAATAGGCTACAGATGAGTACAAAACTACGTCACATTGCATTCCCTAAATCACGAAATGTCCAAAAAAAAAATACCTACTAACAAATTTACAAGATTTTTTTTATGTATCTCAAATTTTTTATTTATTCAATTCACACCATATATTAACCAAAAAATACATTTATTCATGATATGGCTTCTTAAAGAAACAAAAAAATAAAATAAATGGCAAATTCAAGCTCCAATAGAAAAAATGAAGAAAATTTATACAATTCATGGATGAACAATCAACAAGAAGAACTAAAAGAGCTTCAAAACGCCATCGTTCGTGCTCGAAAAAACGAGCTAAACGACGACGAATTGAATGAGTTACTAAGGAAAATGGTGAACAACTTCCAAGGGTACGCGAACAGCCGTAGTCGACTCGCGAGAGTCGACGTGTCGCCGTTCTTTGCCCCTACTTGGTGCACCCCATTGGAAAATTCGGTCTTGTGGATAGGAGGGTGTAGGCCATCTACGTTTATACGGTTGATTTACGCGTTATGTGGAATCGAAATCCAGTCTCATACCGCAAGATATTTACAGGTAGAATGTTAAATAAGCAGGTTGAATTAAATTTAAATGTATAAATTAATGATCTAAAATAATAGATCATAGTTCAATCCACCAACTTATACATATATTTTATTCTGTTGACTGTTATCTTATAATTTTTTTAATTATTTAATATTTTTTATTATGATTTTATATAAGGTGTCAAATAGGGAATGTCAAAAATCATTTTTTCTTCTCAAATACAGTCGAACTCGTCATACTAGGGTTGTTTATTGTGGTTTATATGAGTTGGTCGCAATTGACCTTATGCGATTTATATCTCCTACTATTTGTAGTTTATTATACATGAACATATTTATTTGGTGTGTGTGGACTTAAAGAATAGCGATGACTGGTTTTGCATTACAAAAAGAAGTCTTGTTTTTAATATTTTAAGGAAAAATGTACAAGTACACCCTAGGCTATGATTGAAATCCCAGAAAAATACCTTAATTAAACTCACGTCATATTAACTTCCTAAACTTATTTTTTTTTTATAATTTTATACATCTTTTTGGCTTACATGAAATCCAAATATCTCTCATGCGCCTCAACTGTATGGAGTCATGAAGTGTCTCACGTAAGACGAATGGTGAACAAAATTACAAAAAAAGTAAGTTCGAAAGATAATATGAGCTTAGTTTAGTTAAAATGTGTCTCTGAAATTTTGATTATAATCTAGATAGTATTCGTGTATTTTTCCATACCTTAATTAAGATTGTGAATGTGGGCTATATTAGAACTTTTAGAGAAGTTTGAGTTAAAATAGATTGAGTTTATAAATAAGACTATTGTTATCCCATCCAAATATGATTTTGAGTTAGACAGAAGCTATATTTTTATGAACTAATTTTATCGACGTACATACAGGGTATGAAAATTGGAGAATTTGGTCATCTTTCTGGTGAGCAAATTACCATGATTGATAAGTTACAAAGACAAATTATTTTAGAAGAGAGAAGATTTTCTTCAAGGTTAGCTAGCTTGCAAGAAGATGTTGTTGATCAACCGTTTGCTATGGCTGCCAGAATTTACGATACTGAACGAGGTACGTGACGTATTAATTTATTTATCGATGTTTAACTAAATATGAAGTTTAAAATTATCTGTTTTTTATTTCAACTTAACATTACTTGCCCTTTTTATCGTATTAATAAAATCTCTATCCATATATACATATACATTTATAAGAAGAATGTAGAGGGGTGTAGACAAATAAATAAATTCTATTTTTATTTTTTTAATGCGAAGTATTTTGAAAAAATTATATAATCATGATAAGTAAAGTAGACCAGATCAAGGAACACGCCATTTTTTTTAAAATAAATTTAAAAGAAAATATAACAAATAACGACAAAACGAATATTATAATCTTATTATTATAAACATATATACGATCACATCGTTACCTTTTTTTCCATCATTTTGTCTTTGCTTATTGAATAAGCATATTCTACTTTTTTATTTAAAAAAAAGTTAATTTTATCTGATATTTTACTTTTTCTTTCTTAGTCTTCAAATTGATGATGCATGATATAACGAAACAACAAAAAATAGTTCAATTTATCTAGAAGTTATATTTATCAAAATAATATAATAATATATTATGAAACAATATATAATAACGTAATTATGATCTAAACAAGTTATGATTATTTTAAAAATTAATATATTTTTATTTATTTGATTATGTTTTCGACAGGCGAAAATGAAATCGGGCCCTTAAATAAACATGGTGAGGACATGTCAAATTTACTAGAAGAAGTTGATGAGTTGAGGATGAAGACACTAAAGGAGATATTGGGCATATTGACACCAATTCAAGGTGTGGAATACTTAGCAGCAACAAAGAGAATAAGGCTATGTTTGCAACAATGGGGAGAAAAGAGGGAACAAGAACATAATAGTAATAATAATTAATAATTAGATAGAGATCAATATGCTATGGGATTATTAGTGTTGTTCTAATATATAATAGAGATAGTCACCAAAAATCACATATGATATTTTCGAGTTTTATATTTTTTTTTACTACATGAATTATCATGATTTAGGTATACAAGTACACCTAACTGAGCAGATGACGATAGTTCAAGTAGAAAATGAAAATATTTGATAATTATTTGAAACAATTTCAAGATAATTATAATATATTTAACATATAGTTTATGTAGTTAAAAAATCAACTAATTGTTTGAATGTAAAATTCAAAGAAGAGAAGATAATTTAAATGTGTGTATTTGACTTGAATACGTTATTATGCATGCCTGAATTTGTTTTATATATTCCAAATCGTTGGTTTATTTGTTCTCTTCTAATTATTATTCCATCCGCTTTATTTTATTTATATGTTTTAGTTTGAATATGATCTGATACGAAATTTTTTTAAAAAAAGTAAAAAAGGCTTTTGAATTAATTATGCAATTTGAATTGAAAAAAACTAAAGAGAGGTGGAGTTACTTGTTTTTGTTAGGCAGGGGCAAAACTAAAATTCTAATTATTTTAGGATTCAACAAAATATTTTGTTAGTTTAACTCAAAACGGTTAAAAATCTGCTTATGAGTTTGAGATTCATAAATTTTAAATTTTAAATTCACCTTTATCAAAAAGATAAAATGCCAATTTTTCTATTTTTTTTACAATAAATATAAATGTTTCACAAAGGATGACATGCATTAATCAAGAAATAGTCCCTTAATTAGTGATACATGTTTTTATAGCTACCGAAATATCATGAAATAATTCAAGATGACAGGTTTCAAAAGTTTATATTTTTCTTTCAAAAATAAGTGCTTAATCAATTATCACTATATAAATCGAAACAAATTATTCAACCTTCTAAATGAAAATAGTGTCATATAAAACGGACTGCATGTGATATATAAGAACAAATATATATAGGCTTTTTCTATTTTTATTCATTAGTTATATATTTAGCCATCTTTCTTTAGTTTCCAAAAATAACTAATTTGTAAACAACCTAACCAATTCTTTAAATTCCATAATTTTTTTTCTCCATTTCATTGGATTTAATTTCTCCCAACACAAACACACCACCTCTTACCCAAGCTAATCCCCCCCCTATGATTAGGCAGGGGAGATCACTAGGCGAATACACGATGATTCGCCCATAATTTCAATTTCTTCGCGCGCTTGGTCCTCTTGCAGGATGATGAGCATGAAGAGCGCGAAAACAGAGAAAAAAGGGACAATTTTGTTGCATAAATATGAGATTGGTAAATTGTTAGGGCAAGGTACATTTGCCAAAGTTTATTATGCAAGGAACCTAAAAACAGGACAAATTGTAGCTGTTAAGGTAATTGACAAAGAAAAAGTGATGAAAGTTGGCTTAATTGACCAAATCAAACGTGAAATTTCTGTTATGAGATTAATTAGGCATCCAAATGTTGTCGAACTTTATGAAGTAATGGCTAGCAAAACAAAAATTTATTTTGCAATGGAATATGTTAGAGGTGGTGAATTATTCAATAAGGTTGCTAAAGGGAGGCTTAGGGAATCAGCAGCGCGAAAATATTTTCAACAATTAATCGCGTCTGTTGATTTCTGTCATAATCGAGGGGTATATCATAGGGACCTGAAACCTGAAAATATACTCCTGGATGAAACTGGAAACCTGAAAGTTTCTGATTTTGGGTTGAGTGCTCTTTTCGATACGAAAAGACAAGATGGACTCCTCCACACGACGTGTGGAACTCCAGCATATGTCGCGCCAGAGGTCATAAATAAGAGAGGATATGATGGCGAAAAGGCGGATATTTGGTCATGTGGGGTGATTTTGTTTGTGTTGTTAGCTGGTTATCTTCCATTTCATGACACAAATTTAATGGAAATGTATAAGAAGATTACTAAAGGGATATTTAAATGCCCTGAATATTTTCCATATGAAGTGAAAAAACTACTCTTAAGAATTCTTGATCCAAATCCAATTTCAAGAATTACATTAGCTAAGCTAATGGACAATAATTGGTTCAAGAAAGGATTCAAACAAATTGATAAACCATTCATTTTGGATCAAGATCACGACGATGATTCACCTCGTAGTGTTTTTGATATGGTGGATGATTCGGATGCAGAGTGTTCTTCACGACACAAAGAAGAGAGCTCATCAACAATAATGAAGCCTACTTGTTTGAATGCTTTCGATATCATTTCACTTTCTCCTGGTTTTGATCTCTCTAGCTTGTTCGAGAAAGATAAGAGTCATAGGTCGGATGCTAGATTCACGACACAAAAGTCTGCATCCACTATCGTGTCAAGGCTAGAAGAAGTAGCTTCAATGGGGAGCTTTAAGGTACGTATGTGAAAGATGTTCATCTGACCACCCTTAAAGCAGTTATGTGGCTTTGCGTCTATGAAAAGTTTAGTATTTTAGACCATACTTTATTATGTCTTTCAACAGGTGAAGAAAAAAGACGGGACGGTGAAAATGCAAGGAAGCAAAGAAGGGAGAAAAGGGCAATTAGCAATTGATGCAGAGATATTTGAGATAACTCCAGCTTTCCATGTTGTGCAAGTGACAAAAAAATCAGGTGACACTGCAGAATACAGGAACTTTTGTGATCAAGGATTAAAGCCATCATTAAAAGACATAGTTTGGACATGGCAGGGCAATGAGCAATTACAACAAGTGGAAAATCAAGAAAACAAGACTTAAAGAGGTAAAAGATATGAAAACAAAAACAAGTTGCCTCTGTGAGACCTACCAGCTCACGATTTCGAGTTGTGGATTCAATATTTACTATAGTACTTGCCTATCTGTATTCATATAGTTTATTCCTCTAACAATTTACAAAAACTAAGATCATTCTGCTTCAAGATTTTCAAGAGGATCAATTTGGTTTTAGTTTTTAAGAGGAAACAGTGACATTTATTGCAACCAACTAGCATTTCTGAAAACAGAATCAAAATGCTAAAACAAAAAAAGCAATATTCTTCCCATAAAACAAACAAGCAATCAATTTGGAAAAAGAGATTCCGATAACATGCTCAGCGTGCAAGAAGTTGAATCATGATCTTCTCTAGCATCCCTACAACATCTTTCATGTTTGTCCTTGTTGCCGGAGATTCAGCACAACAATCTAATGCCACTTTCATGATTGATGCCACAACATCTAGCTTCTTCTGTAAGCGATGATCCATTGGTGTTACCAAATTGGCATCTACAACGTTCATTACTGCCTCTGGGAGTGAATAACTCACCCATTGCTTCAAGCTAAGATCTCCCTCAAACTCACTAGGCTTTCTCCTGGTAAATGTTTCCAGCAACATAATCCCGTAACTGTAGACATCACATTTTATCGACACCAGTCCATCCAGTCCATACTCTACAGTCAAACAATTAATTAAAAGATGCAATATACTTTCTTGATTTGGAAAAAAAAAAGATGAAAAATCAATGCTCAAATTAGCAAAAACAAAGAGACGTACCCGGTGCAATATAACCAAATGTTGCTAAGGTTTTTGTGTATAAATCACTCTCATCTTCACCAAGCAGTTTTGAAATACCAAAGTCACCTAGGTGAGCAACCATATCCTCATCCAACAAGATGTTACTGGGCTTTAGATCACAGTGAATCACGGGCGAGGAGCATCCGTGGTGAAGATATTCCAAAGCACATGCCACATCTATCATAATGCTTAGTCTCTGGCTGATATCTAGGAAGTAGTTGTGCGAATACAAATACTTGTCAAGACTTCCATTAGGCATATACTCGAGCACTAAAGCCTTAAAATCCAGGTTGGAGCAACTAGTGATGACTTTCACGAGATTCCTGTGGCGAAGGCTGCACAACACTTCACATTCTGTATCAAAACTCTTGAATGCCGCTTCCAGTTGCAGATTGAACACTTTAACTGCAATGGCAGTTCCACTTCTGAGAACGCCTTTGTAAACAGAGCCAAAACTTCCAGAACCAATCAGATTACTGTCGCTAAGCGAATCAGTAGCTTGGAGCAGTTCATAGTATGAAATTCTTTCCAATGTTGCCATAGGCAATGAATCAGCTTGTTGAGGATCTCTTTTACCTCTTCTATACTTTATCCATAGGAACACAAAGGTAACAGGAACAAATACAAGTGCAATTCCCAGCACAAGAAGTAGCAGTAGCAGTTTGTTCCTATTTGATCTATGCGTTGATGATGTGGGGCATGGTGGGACATTAAACCTTGACAAACCACACAATGCTTCATTGTTGATGAAAAACAGACTGGAGAGGTTCTTGAAAGGACCCCCCGAGGGTATTTCACCATACAATTTGTTGTCAGAAACATTGAAATACTCGAGGTATTGTAGTTTCTCCAAAGACATGGGAATAGTTCCCGATATATTATTATGAGAAATGTCTAGGTATTCCAAACTTACCATGTTGTTCATTGAGTCAGGTATAGATCCTTGCAACTTGTTGTGTCTCAAATAAAGGTGCTCCAGATTTTGCAATCCTCCAATTTCTGTAGGAATTCCATTTGTGAATTGATTCATTGACAGATTCATATATATTGCAGCCTTTAGATATCCAATTTCCGGAGGTAAAGAGCCAACCATGTTGTTTGATGATAAGTCAAGAACTAGTAAATCTTTAAGATTTCCTAAGCTTGTTGGTAAATTGGAACTCAATTTATTGGAAGCAAGATATATCCATCTAAGGGAAGTAACATTCCCTAAACAATTAGGAAGAGATCCTGAAAGTTGATTTTGTCCCAAGTAAATTTCACTCAAATACTGCAATTTACAAATGTTATCTCCAATAAATCCTGTAAGATTGTTGTGGTTCAAGTTGAAGTACTGAATGTTTCTCAAGTTGCCAATTGATGTAGGAATTGATCCAATGAAGTTATTATCAGAAAGATGAAGGTCTAACAAGCTGCTTAAGTTTCCAACTTCATTTGGAATCTTTCCTTTGATGTTGCATTCACTGGCATCAAACTTTACAAGAGATTTGGAGAAGTTCCCTACGGAGACCGGAAGCATGGCATTTAGAGGGTTGAAAGACAGAGAAAGAAAATTTAAATTTCTGCAATTGGTTAAGGAAGTGAGGAAGCTTAAAAATGAATCACTAGTTAAATTGTTTCCCCACAAGTTTAGGAAGTTTAAATGAGTCAAATATCCAAGAGAACTGGGTATTAAGCCACTGAGTTTGTTACGTGAAAGTTCTAGTATAGTCAGCTTTGAACAATTGGAGATAGAATGAGGAATAGTCCCAACAAGATTGGTTAAGAGACCCATAGAAAGCACTTCGATGTTGGGTAAGGTAGAACCTATGTTTGGTGGTAGAGTTGCCGATAGAGTATTGCCTGAAAGTTGAATTATTCTCAGTCGCGATATGTTGAAGATCTCCATTGGAAGCAAACCACTAAAACTATTAAGCCCAAGAGCAAGTACCTGCAACTCAACGAGATTGCTCATCTCTTTGGGTATTTCACCTGTCAACACATGAACAGTGAATGAGCTAGCTAGCTGTTGCGGAAGCCGAATATATAGAGACTGATGGAATCACAACTACTATATCTAAATGTAGCTAATAAATAGTAAATGAGACAACAACAAAAGAACGTCAGGAATTAACGAGATTCGGCAAACTTTTATTTTCTTTTGCCTATTCCTCGGACACAACCAACGAATATTTATTTCACTCCAAAAGAGTACAAGTGAAATACTACAAGAGAGAAAGAAGAAAAAATGCCTTAGGAGATGAGAAGGCAAGTAAGAGGTGTGTTACAAATGAATTAGGAGTTATCTATTTATAGGAGTGAATTCTTACTATTGACATCACAATATGTCAAAATTTACTTTGTGAAATTAATTTATGGTTCACCTAAATTTCACCTACAAAATGTGCTATCTTGACTTTTCTACCAATGAAGAATTATCCTCCAAACTACCATATCTTCTCATTAATTCATTTTTGAATCTTGTCAAATTTAACACTAGCTAGTTCAATACGTACCAGTAAACCTATTTTCGCTAAGATATAAAACTTGCAACTTGGTTAAGTTGCCAATCTCCCGTGGTAAGGATCCCTTGAAATTGTTCCTCCATAGTGAAACAGTTTCCAACGATGAGATATTGATTAGGGAGATCGGGATAGAGCCGCTAATCTGGTTTGCCTCCATGTATAATTCCACCAAATTAACAAGATTTCCGATCTCTTGTGGAATAATCCCTGCATTTATTTTGATGTGCGATAAAAAAGATGTGAGGTGATTAGATACAATAGTACAATTTCACTCATAAGATAAAACATACCTGTGAAATGGTTGTATGCGAGATACAATTTCTGCAAGTTACTCAATCTTCCAATTTCACTATGTATTTGTCCATCAAAATCATTAGATGCTAAAGATAATACTTGTAGTTGTGAACAATTTGACAAGCTTGTAGGCAGATGGCCACGAAGTTTGTTTGTGGATAGATAAAGCCCATTGAGTATTGGGAGACCATTGCATAAACCATTTGGAAGATTTCCTGATAAGCTATTGTTTGAAAATGCAATGACTTCAATTCTAGAAATATTGAATATTGTGAATGGTATAGAACCCGTAAGCTGATTATGTTCCATGGACAACACATTCTATTATTGTTTGTTGTGTTTTTGATATCCAAAGTGTTAAAAACCACTCATTTTAAAATCAATAAATAAAGGCATAAAATTGAATCATATCATCAATATGGTAGACCCAATAATAATTATTTAAATTATTCGTTTTCTCTTGCTGAACGGATATATCTTATCTGTTCACAAAATTTTATAATTATCTGCTTGAATATTTAAGTTATTCTGAAGAATTTATGATTTATATATGTTTGAGAAAATGCGAATATCTCTCTCCATGGATATACAGTGATAAAGGACCTATCAAATTTCTCAACGTAGTAATATCTCATTGTTATTCTTTAACATATTATTTACCTATGATTTATTTATGCATCATTTCTTAGTTACCTTTTTCTCAAGTGTCTTCTATCTTTTTGTCCTTCATTTTTTAAAAAAAAAAATTTCTCAAAAATACTCTTTTTCTAATATCTCGTAACTTTCAAATTTTTTTATATTTGGTTGGATTAAATGTTTTGAAAAATATTTTTCAAATCAACTCATTTTTTCTCAAATTTAAAAAAAATAATTTTTTTTTTAAAACTTAAAAGAACATTTTTCAAAAACTCTCTTCCAACTTCATATTACAATTTATTTTGTCCCTACCCTCAAATCAGACCCCAAGGAAAAAAAATTAAAGCTTGTTTTTAAAAAATATTCTCAACTTCATTTTTTTTACCTCACCCCTACACCAGCCCCCTACCACCCCCTCCTATCAATTGTTTTCATAAAAAATATATTTGATTCTTAAAATTTTGATTATAATTAAAATTTGATGTCGCTAAATTTTAATGAAAAAAAATAATTAAATAAGTTGAGAGACTTTATGTGCAAAGAAGTTATAGTTGAGTGACTTTTGAGTTGACAATGAAAGTTGAATGTGTGCAAAGACCATCAAAGTTAATAGGCCTAAGTCATCTCCAGCCAATCAAAGTTGTCCGCATAATTCATTTAGACACCTCAACTAATCGTTGTGCCAATTGAACACTTTATTTGTTCAAAAGTTATTCCTATTAGACACAAAATGCTGACATGACAAAAAACGTGTAATTCACTTTCCTTGAGCGCATTAATTTACTAAAAATAATATTTTATTTTATTTTCTTAATTTATATCCCTAAGTTAATTTTTTAAAAAAATTAACAAAAAAGAAGAAGAACAGTTGTCTTCTTCTTCCCTATTTCTATCAACCCCACCCCATCCCACCCCAACCCCTATACCCATTCACTAGTGGTTATCTCCTTCCCCCCACCATTCTAATGATTTTAAAATTCTAAAGATTAGTGGTTATCTTCTTCTCCCATCATTTTAATGGTTTCAAAATTCTTAGCATTTTGTTTCATTGATAAATTTTTTGGAGAGATTTTTTTTCCCATCTTTCTCTACCTAAAAAAACGAGATGAAGTAAAACGTTATAATTAATAAAAAAGCTGATGAAAAAAAATTTGTCGGGTTAAAGATGGAACTGTACAGGGAGGGGAGGATCGCCATTAATGGAGTTTAGAGGAAATGTATGTTTTGTTCCGGTTGAAGGCAGTGGGTGTTTAAGTTTTACTTTTTTTTTCTTTTTTTTTTACTTTAAAATAATTTTTTATTTTTTTACTTTATAAAATAATGTTTAAATAATTTTTTTTGGATTAAAAAAAACACATGTCATTATTTAATTGGTCAAATTGACATGTCAGCGCGAGTGTATTTCACACATCCTCTATTTTTTGTTTATTGTCGAAAAAATGTTCAAATGGTTCAAATTCAGAATGGTTGAAGTGTTCAATAGGTAGTACGTCTAGTTGAGGTGTCTAAATGAATAATCGGGACAAATTTGAGTGGCCGCATATGACTTTGGCCAAGTTAATAACTCCTTTTATCTGAAACACATCAGTTTTTAGGCATAGTACATAAATGTGTTTCTTAACTTAGCATCAGTTGGGCATCTACGCCCTTCAATTCGAATGTGCACAAATACACACTTAAACTAGTATAACACTGAACAAATAAACATTGGTCCTATGTGACATAATACACATAAAATGTAATGTACTTGTTTAACATTATATAAGTTTAAATAATTTATTTATACATATTAAATATTGAAGGATATAAATGTTTGTTAAAGTTAAATTAAAGTGTAAATTTATGTATTATTATAATGATTAAACTAAATGACATATATGTTATAGTTTTTGGACGACGAGAAACGAATGTTAAAAAAAGTATTATGAATGATATTATTTACCATAGTATAAATATATTTTTCCCTTTATCAAAAATTCAAGAGGAACACTTTGAATTATTTTTCAACGGCAAGAGCTGAAATGTGGTTATTTGTTTATTTTAGCAAATGATTTTATTGTTTGAAGCACTCAGTCAGGTCTCAGGTATGAAATCTATCCATTGTTTTCAAGACACTGATAAAGCAATTAATATATGAATGTGTAACTTACTGCATGATGTGTTGCCCACAACGTGTTTGACGTTTTGCCTCAATGAATATCTGCAAATTATTTTGTGTTTTCTACCAAGTCTTAAGTACGATTTTGAGTCGTCGATTCAGTCATTGATGTTTCTGTAGTTTGCCTGCATTACAAGTTACAACCTTGGATGAGACCCTTCTTCATGTCTGGCATGAATGCATTTTTTGCCTATTTGTATTCATATAGTTTATTCCTCTAACAATTTACAAAAACTAAGATCATTCTGCTTCAAGATTTTCGAGAGGGTCAATTTGGTTTTAGTTTTTAAGAGAAAACAGAGTCATTTATTGCAACCAACTAGCATTTCTGAAAACAGAATCAAAGTGCTAAAACAAAACAAAAAAAGTGATCGATTCGAAATGAGAGATTCAGAGAACATGCTCAGCATGCAAGAAGTTGAATCTTGATCTTCTGTAGCATCCCTACAACATCTTTCATGTTTGTCCTTGTTGCCGGAGATTCAACACAACAATCTAATGCCACTTTCATGATTGATGCAACAACATCTAGCTTCTTCTGTAAGCGATGATCCATTGGTGTTACCAAATTGGCATCTATAACGTTCATTACTGCCTCTGGGAGTGAATAACTCACCCATTGCTTCAAGTTAAGATCTCCCTCAAACTCACTAGGCTTTCTCCTGGTAAAAGTTTCCAGCAACATAATCCCGTAACTGTAGACATCACATTTTATTGACACCAGTCCATCCAGTCCATACTCTACAGTCAAATAATTAATTTGAAGATGCCATATATACTTTCTTGATTTGGAAAAAAAAAAGAAAAAGAGAAAAAATCAATGTTCAAATTAGGAAAAACAAAGAGACATACCCGGTGCTATATAGCCAAATGTTGCTAAGGTTTTAGTGTATAAATCGCTCTCATCTTCACCAAGCAGTTTTGAAATACCAAAGTCGCTTAGGTGGGCGACCATATTCTCATCCAGCAAGACGTTACTAGGTTTTACATCACAGTGTATCACGGGTAACGAGCACCCATGATGGAGATATTCCAATGCACATGCGACATCTGTCATAATGCTTAGTCTCTGCCTGATGTCTAGGAAGTAGTTGTGCGAATACAAATACTTTTCAAGACTTCCATTAGGCATATACTCGAGAACTAAAGCCTTAAAATCCAGGTTGGAGCAACTAGTGATGACTTTCACGAGATTCCTGTGGCGAAGGCTGCGCAAAACTTCACATTCTGTATCAAAACTCTTGAATGCCGCTTCCAGTTGCAGATTGAACACTTTAACTGCAATGGCAGTTTCACTTCTGAGAACGCCTTTGTAGACAGAGCCAAAACTTCCAGAACCAATCAGATTACTCTCGCTAAGCGAATCAGTTGCATGGAGCAGTTCATAGTACGAAATTCTTTCTGCTGTTGTGTTAGACAATGAATCAGCTCGTTGTGGAGACCTTTTACCTCTTCTATACCTTATCCATAGGAACAGAAAGGCGATAGGAACTAATACAAGTGCTATTCCTAGCAAAAGAAATAGAAGTAGCAATCTTTTCCTATTTGATCTATGCCTTGATGAAGTGGGGCATGGCGGGACACTAAACCTTGACAAACCACACAATGCTTCATTGCTGATGAAAAACTGACTCGAGAGGTTCTTGAAAGGACCCCCTGAGGGTATTTCACCATACAATTTGTTGACAGAAACATTGAAATACTTGAGGTATTGTAGTTTCTCCAAAGACATGGGTATAGTTCCCGATATATTATTATGTGAAATGTCTAGGTATCCCAAACTTACCATGTTGCTGAATGAGTCAGGTATAGATCCTTGCAACTTATTGTGTCTCAAAGAAAGGATCTCCAGATTTTGCAATCCTCCTATTTCTCTAGGAATTCCATTTGTGAATTGATTCATTGACAGATCCATATATGTCACAGCTTTTAGATATCCAATTTCCGGAGGTAAAGAACCAACCATGTTATTTGATGACAAGTTAAGAACCATTAGATCTTTAAGATTTCCTAAGCTTGTTGGTATATTGGAACTGAATTTATTGGAATACATATGAATCTCTCTAAGGGAAGTGACGTTCCCTAAACAGTCAGGAAGAGATCCTGAAAGTTGATTTTGTCCCAAGTAAATCGCACCCAAATGCTGCAATTTACACAAATTATCTCCAATAAATCCCGTAAGCTTGTTGTTGTTCAAGTACAGGCGCTGAAGGTTTCGCAAGTTACTAGTTGAGGTAGGAATTGATCCGATGAAGTTATTATTAGAAAGATCAAGGTCTAATAAGCTGCTTAAGTTTCCAACTTCATTTGGAATCTGACCGTTGATGTTGCAAACAGCGGCATAAAACTTTACTAGAGATTTGGAGAAGTTCCCTACCGAGACCGGAAGCATGGCATTTAGAGGGTTGAAAGACAGAGAAAGAAAATTTAAATTTCTGCAATTGGTTAAGGAAGCGAGGAAGCTTAAAAATGAATCACTGGTTAAATTGTTTCCCCACAAGTTTAGGAAGTTTAAATGAGTCAAATATCCAAGAGAAATGGGTATTAAGCCACTGAGTTTGTTGTCTGAAAGTTCTAGATCAGTAAGCTTGGAACAATTGGAGATAGAATGAGGAATAGTCCCAACAAGATTGGTTAAGCTAGCGAGATAAAGTATTTCAATGTCGGGTAAGGTAGAACCTATGTTTGGTGGTAGAGTTCCTGATAGATTATTGTCTGAAAGTTGAATTGTTCTCAGTCGTGATATGTTGAAGATCTCCACTGGAAGTGAACCACTAAAACTATTAAACCCAACATCAAATTCCTCCAACTCAACGAGATTTCTTATATCTTTGGGCACTTCACCTGTCAACACGTTAAGAAAGAATGAGTTTAACTAGCTAGTTCAATACAGATCACTATAACTTTGACTACGTACCAGTAAACCTATTTTTCTTAAGATTTAAGAATTGCATCTTGGTTAAGTTGCCAATATCCCGTGGTAAGATTCCACTAAGATTGTTTCCCCACAGTAACAATGATTGCAGCGATGATATATTGAATATGGAGATCGGGATAGAGCCGGTAATCTGGTTATTCTCCATGTTTAAGTCCATCAAATTAACAAGATTTCCGATTTCTTGTGGAATTATACCTGCATTCAATGTGTAATAAAGAAAGATGTGAGGTAATTAGATACAATATATAGTAGTAGCATTCATAAGATAAAACATATATACCTGTGAAATGGTTGTATCCGATTTCTAATGTCTGCAAGTTCCTCAATCTTCCAATTTCATTATGTACTGGTCCATCAAAATTATTTCCAAATAGAGACAGTAATTGAAGTTGTGAACAATTTGACAAGCTTGTAGGCATATGACCATCAAGTTTGTTTATTGATAGATCAAGCTCTTTGAGTATTGGGACACCATTGCATAAACCATTGGGAAGATCTCCGGATAGGCTATATCTGAAAATGAAATGACTTCAATTCTAGAAATATTGAATATTGTGAATGGTGTAGAACCCGTAAGCTGATTATTTTCTATGGATAACCAGTTCAGGTTGTGAAGATTGCCAATCTCTTCGGGGATGTTTCCTTGAAGTAAATTGGCAGATATTTGTAAAGTCTCCAACCTTGAGGCATTCGAGAGAGACGGAGGAATGGAACCAGTAAAACTGTTACTCCTAAGGTTTACAACTTGAAGTTGGTGTAAAAACCCAAACCAAGAAGGAATTTCCCCTCTGAAGCTGTTTAAACTTAAATCAAGAAACTTAAGCCTACGCAAATGTGCCATTTCTTGAGGCAAATTTCCATCGAAATGGTTGCTTCCCAAGTCAAGAGAAACAAGAAATGTGAGGTTCCCAAAATCACGGGGAATTCTGCCTGTAAGAGCCAAGTTGGAAAGCTTCAATGACTTCACTCGCTGGTGACGAGAACCACAAATGACTCCAACCCAACGACAAACAGAAATAGCAGGAGACCAACTTTCATTCAAGAAGTGAAAGGGGTCGGAACTAATTTGGGATTTCAAAGAGAGAAGAGCTAATTGATCAGTCGTAATGTTGGTTTGGGTCATAACATAGTGAGGCAACAAGAATATTGTTAAGAATAAAAGAGTGAAGGCTTTCTCCATTAGTGCAAATAATAGTACTAGTAACCTGTGGGTTTGAGACTTTAAATAGCAATAACATCTCTTTTTAGGAGATATTTCTATTCAATACCAATACCACTGCTTTCATAGTTCACTAGAATTCTATAGTCAAAATTAGTGCTGCATTTATCAATTTACTACTCCTACAATATGTATAAAAGGTTGACCAAAAAGTTGAAGTGGAAGACCAAGAAAAAAAATATTACTAGTGTTTGACTTGGAAAAGAGTCACCACTAACTTCTATAATCACATAATGTATGGATGCTGAAGATATAGTGTACAATTTCTTCAAGATATACTCTAATTAGTTACTTCAAGTTAGTGAAAGAATCCAAACCAACAAGGAACCTCAACTATGAAGTTGTTCAAACTTAAATCAAGAAACTTGAGCCGACGCAAGAGTGAGTTGAAGTCTCATATTGGTTAGGAAATAGAATGACGATCTATATAATAGACTTGGGTAATCCTTAGAATTGTGTGATGAAAAGTAGTGCCCTATTACTAACTTATGCTACTATAGAGTAGTGATGATACATTTTATTTTATTTTTCTCAGGTATTAGCAACTCTCTGACTCTTATGCTAAACACCCTCAAGAATTATGAACAAATCTCTGGTCAACTGGTGAACATGAATAAGTATTGCTATTTGGTGGCTCCAAACACATATGCTGATACAAATTGAGGAATTGAATCGATCCATTGACGTAACCAGTAAAATTGGATATGGTGACATGTGACCAGAACGTATGGAAATAGCCTTTTGTAGAAATGCAAAGGGTAAGGAGCAAGGACCCTTGCAATTCGGTCCTTTCCTGAATCCCACACATAGCGGGAGCTTAGTGCACCGAATTGCTTTATATTGGCTTCAACAACAATATATGAATGAAGTTGTGCAAATTTTGCTCTTTTTGTTTGATGTCTTAGTGTTTCCCATGTAAAACATTTACTATATTACTTGCTTATTTCTATTCAGATAGTTAATTCCTCTTAACAATTTACAAAAATATCATTCTACTTCAAGATTTTCATGAGGATCAGTTTGGTTTTAGTTTTTAAGAGGAAACGGTGTCATTTCTGAAAACAGAATCAAAGTGCTAAAACAAAACAAAAAAAGCTATCGGTTCGGAACAAGAGATACAGAGACATGCTCAACATGCAAGAAGTTGAATCTTGATCTTCTGTAGCATCCCTACAACATCTTTCATGTTTGTCCTTGTTGCCGGAGATTCAACACAACAATCTAATGCCACTTTCATGATTGATGCAACGATATGTAGCTTCTTCTGTAAGCGATGATCCATTGGTGTTACCAAATTGGCATCTACAACGTTCATTACTGCCTCTGGGAGTGAATAACTCACCCATTGCTTCAAGCTAAGATCTCCCTCAAACTCACTAGGCTTTCTCCTAGTAAATGTTTCCAGCAACATAATCCCATAACTATAGACATCACATTTTATTGACACCAGTCCATCCATTCCATACTCTACAGTCAAACAATTAATTAAAAGATGCAATATACTTTCTTGATAGGGAAAAAAAAAAGAGGAAAAATCAATGTTCATATTATCAAAAACAAAGTGACATACCCGGTGCTATATAACCAAATGTTGCTAAGGTTTTAGTGTATAAATCGTTCTCATCTTCACCGAGCAGTTTTGAAATACCAAAGTCACTTAGGTGGGCAACCATATCCTCATCCAGCAAGACGTTACTAGGCTTTAGATCACAGTGAATCACGGGCGAGGAGCATCCGTGATGGAGATATTCCAACGCACATGCCACATCTATCATAATGCTTAATCTCTGGCTGATGTCTAGGAAGTAGTTGTGCGAATACAAATACTTGTCAAGACTTCCATTAGGCATATACTGGAGCACTAAAGCCTTAAAATCAAGGTTGGAGCAACTAGTGATGACTTTCACGAGATTCCTATGGCGAAGGCTGCGCAAAACTTCACATTCTGTATCAAAACTCTTGAATGCCGCTTCCAGTTGCAGATTGAACACTTTAGCTGCAATGGCAGTCCCACTTCTGAGAACGCCTTTGTAAACAGAGCCAAAACTTCCAGAACCAATCAGATTACTCTCGCTAAGTGACTCAGTTGCTTGGAGCAGTTCATAGTATGAAATTCTTTCTGTTGTTGCGGTAGACAATGAATCAGCTTGTTGAGGATCACTTTTAACTCTTGTATACCTTATCCATACAAACAGAAAGATAATAGGAACCAGTACAAGTGCGATTCCCAGCACAAGAAATAGAACAAGCATTTTTTTCCTATTTGATCTATGCTTTGATGATGTGGGGCACGGTGGAACACTAAACCTTGAAGAACCACACAATGCTTCATTGTCGATGAAAAATTGACTCGAGAGGTTCTTGAAAGGACCCCCCGAGGGTATTTCACCGTACAGCTTGTTGACAGAAACATTGAAATACTTGAGGTATTGTAGTTTCTCCAAAGACATGGGTATAGTTCCCGATACATTATTATGTGAAATGTCTAGGTATCCCAAACTTACCATGTTGCTGAATGAGTCAGGTATAGATCCTTGCAACTTGTTGTGCCTCAAAGAAAGGTACTCCAAATTTTGCAATGCTCCAATTTCCCTAGGAATTCCTTTTGAGAATTGATTCATCGACAGATCTACATGTGTCACAGCTTTTAGATTTCCAATTTCTGGTGGTAAAGAACCAACCATGTTGTTTGAGGACAAGTCAAGCTCCATTAAATCCTTAAGATTCCCTAAGCTTGGTGGTATATTGGAAATCAATTTATTGGAACCAAGATGTATCAATCTAAGGGAAGTAACATTCCCTAAACAATTAGGAAGAGATCCTAAAAGTTGATTTTGTCCCAAGTAAATAGCACCCAAATTCTGCAATTTACAAATATTATCTCCAATAAATCCTGTAAGTTTGTTGTCACTCAAGTTGAAGCGCTGAAGGTTTCTTAAGTTGCCAATTGACGCGGGAATTGATCCAACTAAGTTGTTTCCAGAAAGATCAAGCGCTAATAAGTTTCTTAAGTTCCCAACTTCATTAGGAATTCGCCCTTTAATATTGCAAGAACTGGCGTAAAACATTGTAAGAGAAGTGGAAAGGTTTCCCGCAGATACTGGAAGCATGCCGTTTATAGGGTTTGAAGATAGAAAAAGAATTGTTAACTTTCTACAATTGGTTAAGGAAGTGAGGAAGCTAAATGATGAGTCACTTGTTAAATTGTTTGATGCCAAGTTTAGGAACTGTAGATTAGCCAAATATCCAAGAGAATTGGGAATCAAGCCAGTGAGTTTATTGTTTGAAAGCTCTAGATTAGTAAGTTTTGAACAGTTGGAAATAGAATGAGGTATAGTCCCAACAAGATTGGTTAACTTACCCAAATAAAGCTCTTCAATGTTGGGTAATACAGAATCTATGTTTGATGGTAGAGTTCCTGATAGATTATTGTTTGTAAGAGCCATTATCCTCAATCGTGAAGTACTGTTGAACATCTCTATTTGAAGTGAACCACTGAAACTATTTAACCCCAGACTAAGTACCTCCAACTCCATCATATTGCTTATCTCTTTGGGTATTTCACCTAAAGAAATTAAGAATGAGTTAGTTCAAGCTAGTATAAGTTTATACATCACTTCGCATACGTACCAGTAAATGTATTTTCTCTAAGATCTAGGATCTGTATCTTGGTTAAGTTGCCAATCTCTCGTGGTAAGGATCCGTTGAGATTGTTCCGCCATAGTCCAAAACGTTGCAGTGAGGAGATATTGAATAGGTTGATCGGGATAGAGCCGCTAATCTTGTTATCCTCCATGCCTAAATCCACCAAGTTAGCAAGATTCCCAAACTCTTGTGGAATTATTCCTGCAGGTTCAAGTTCAACGATACAAGTGTTCATAAAAGAATTGATTATTTTGTAGCTAGGAATCGTACCTGTGAAATGATTAGCTCCAAGATACAATATCTGCAAGTTACTCAATCTTCCAATTTCACTATGTATTCGTCCGTCAAACTCGTTGCCTGATAAATCCAGTACGTGAAGTTGTGAACAGTTTGAAAAGCTTGTAGGCATATGACCACGAAGTTTGTTTGTGGATAGATAAAGCCCATTGAGTATGGAGAGACTATTACATAAACCATTGGGAAGATTTCCTGATAAGCTATTGTCTGTAAATGCAATTACTTCGATTCTAGAAATATTGAAAATTGTGAATGGTATAGAACCCGTAAGTTTATTATGTTGTATGGACAACAATTTCATCTTGTGTAGATTGCCAATCCCTTCTGGAATGTTCCCTTGAAGTAAATTACGAGATAAATCTAAAGCTTCCAACCTTGAGGCATTCGAGAGTGACGATGGAATAGAACCTATGAGATTATTTCCATACAAGCTTAAAACTCTCAGGTTTATAAGACTACCAATCACTTCTGGGATTTCACCCTCAATGGAATTGAAATTCAGATTCAAAGTCTCAAGTGTGGAAATATTAGAAAATGAAGAAGGGATGGAACCAATGAAACTATTATTTCCAAGATTTACAACTTTAAGTTGGTGTAAAAACCCAAACCAACAAGGAATTTCCCCTCTAAAGTTGTTGAAACTTAAATCAAGAAACTTAAGCCGATGCAAATATGCCATTTCTTGAGGCAAATATCCCTGGAAATTGTTGCTTCCCAAGTCAAGTGAACCAAGAAATGTGAGGTTTCCAAAATTACGCGGAATCCTGCCCGTAAGAGCCATGTTGGAAAGATTCAAGGACTTCACTCGCTGGTGACGAGAACCACAAGTGACTCCTACCCAACGACAAACAGAAATAGCGGGAGTCCAGCTTTCATTCAAGAAGTGAAAGGGATCCGAAATGATTTGAGATTTCAAAGAGAGAAGAGCTAATTGATCAGTAGTAATGTTGGTTTGGGTCATAACATAGTGAAGCATTGTTAAGAGAAAAAGAGTGAAGGCTTTCTCCATTAGTGCAAATAATAGTACTAGTAACCTGTGGTTTTGAGACTTTAAATAGCAATAACATCTCTTCTTAGGAGATATTTCTATTCAATACCAATACCACAAAATCAACCAAATCTTGCTTTCATAATTCACTAGAATTCTCTTAGTCAAAATTAGTGCTGCATTTGTCAATTTACTACTCCTACAATATGTTTGAAAGGTTGACCAAAAAGTTGAAGTGGCAGACCAAGAAAAAAAATATTACTAGTGCTTGACTTGGAAAAGAGTCACCACTAACTTCTATAATCACATAATGTATGGATGCTCAAGATATAGTGTACAATTTCTTCAAGATATACTCTAATTAAGTTAGTGAAAGAATCCAAACCAACAAGGAACCTCAACTATGAAGTTGTTCAAACTTAAATCAAGAAACTTGAGCCGACGCAAGAGTGAGTTCAAGTCTCATATTGGTTAGGAAATAGAATGACGATTTATATAATAGACTTGGGTAATCCTTAGAATTGTGTGATGAAAAGTAGTGCCCTATTACTAACTTATGCTACTATAGAGTACTGATGATACATTTTATTTTATTTTACTCATTATCAAACCAGTTACCAAACGACTCCTTGAATTATTCAGGGTAAATGCGCATAACCAAATATTATAAGGATTAAAATAGAAATTTATCAATAATATAGGGACTAAGAATGCAATTATTCCTTTTTTGAAAAAAAAATGATTACTAAAAATAGACAAATTGGTAGTTGCCTAAAACTCTAGGGGTCTAAATGAATATCTAAAAAGACAGAAAGAAAGAAAGAGAAGACAGAGAGGAAGAAGAAAAAAAACCACTAGAGGAAAGAGCTGTATTCACATGGGATGCTGTTTTAGCTAATGGGTCCTTTCTCTCTCTCTCTCTCCTCTTTCTCTCTCTTAATTCAGCCGACAATTATGAGCTTTGAATCATAAAGTTAAAGAGTGGACTGAAGAAAAAAAAATTCTTCTTCTTCTTCTTTCTACTTTCCCTTTTCTTGTTTTTTTTTTTTCAATTTTTTTTTCTTTGATTAGGAGCTGGAAAATTATGGCTGATGATAAGGTAAGCATTATGCTTTCTGGGTATTTTTTGTTACGTAGAAAAGTTCATAACTTTACTTGTTAAGTTGTTTCATATTTGGGAGTATTTGTGTTGTTGCCCCTTTTAGATCAAATTTCAGTACTAATCTGAGTTTAAGTATCATTTTGCTTTGTTGGTATTTTTGTTATGTGCGAAAGATTATAACTTTACTTGTTATATGTTGTTTTTCTTATGCTTCTAGTTTCAATTTTTATGGAAGTTTTTAGTGGGAATATTTGGGTTGTTGTTTCTTGGATTCAAAGTATAATTGCCCCTTTAGATCAAATTTCACTACTAATTTGAATTTAAATATCTTTTTGCTTTCTTTGTATTTTTTTATGTCTAAAAAGTTCATAACTTTACTTGTTAAGATGTATTCCTTCTGCTAGTTCCATTTTTGGAAATTCTTAGTGAGAATATGTAGGAGGTTGTTTCTTGGATTCAATGTATGTTGCTCCTTTAGATCAAATTTCACCACTAGTCTTAGTTTTATTACTATTTTGCTTTGTTATTTTTTTGTTGTAGAAAAAGTTCATAACTTTACTTGTTAAGTTGTTTTCTTTCTGCTAGTTTCATTTTTGGAAAACTTTAGTGGGAATATTGATTGTTGTTTCTGTTTCTTTTGTGATTCTTGATTGCGAATCTAGGTCTAGTCTCTAGCTTCTAGTTGTGAAAATATCTGAGCATTTCAGAGGAGGTAATATTTTTGTATTGTAATTCAGAGTTTCTTCGTATTGAATTAAAAATAAGAAAATGAGCTTGTCACCCCTTTCTCCGAGTCTCAAACTAGCAATTTTTTGTGCTCTCAAAATTAGTTTCAGTTTCAAAGATTGATTTTTTTGTCATTCAAGATTTTCCATTTGCTAATCTGGTAGTCTTTTAGAAATTTAGCTGATGGTAGTTGACCTGATCTTTGTTAAGCCTTTTGGGGATACCTGCTACCTTGAAGAATATGTACCTATTAATTACATGACCTGATCCACAATTTCTCCGAGCTTTTGTAAATATTCTTGTTCATATACTTTAATGTTGTTTATCAAAGTATATCTAGTTGCACAAATGTTTCTAATAATAGAAGCTTTCATGTTTCTTCATATGTTATGCTTCAAATCGGGATTGTGAAGTTTGTGTGGCTTATGCATCTCCAATGATACTTTTGGTCAGTAGTAGTGTTACATGTTTTTAGTATGATAATGTTGTATCAGGTTTTAGAAATTGCTTTTCTGAGATCTGTGTTTGATGTGGATTGTAGGAGATGTCTGCTCCTGTTATGGATGTGAATGGGGGAGTCACGGGTCATATAATTTCCACTACCATCGGAGGTAAAAATGGTGAGCCAAAGCAGGTAAGAATGTGGTCAATGTGGAATCATGAAAGTTTGTTATTGAGTTTGGCTCCTATTGATTGCTGAATTATGTGAGTAATTTATTTCATATTGAAAATTGAAATTGTGTTTGGCTTTTCAAATAATTTGGTGCAGACAGTCAGCTACATGGCTGAACGTATTGTGGGGACTGGATCATTTGGAGTTGTTTTTCAGGCAAGTGAGCACAAAATTATTTGTTTAACTAATTGCTGTATTATTTATCAACTTTTGGTCAATTGATACTTGTCTCGTGCAGGCAAAATGCCTGGAAAATGGGGAGACAGTTGCGATAAAGAAGGTTTTACAAGATCGTAGATACAAGAATCGTGAACTACAGTTGATGCGTACTATGGATAACCCAAATGTTGTTTCTTTGAAGCATTGCTTCTATTCGACTACTAGTAAAAATGAGCTTTTTCTCAATTTGGTGATGGAATATGTCCCGGAAACCATGTATCGCATGTTGAAGCATTACAGCAATATGAACCAAAGAATGCCACTCATCTATGTTAAGCTTTACACGTATCAAGTAAGTAACTTTCTTGAGCAACACTTTTCTTCCTAATCTTGATCTGTATTAAACAGAGACTTGTGCAGGTATTTAGGGGGCTGGCATACATGCACACTGTTGCTGACGTTTGCCACCGAGACTTAAAACCTCAGAATATTTTGGTAATGCATCTTCCATGTTGCTAACAGCTTGTACATTGTGGCCTTTCATATTTTGATATCATTATTTTGGCTTCCACAGGTAGACCCTGTTACCCATCAAGTGAAAATTTGTGATTTTGGAAGTGCAAAAGTGCTGGTAAGTAATCATAAAAGCGCAGTTGTGTGATTGTTCACATGTACCTTCCTACAAAGCCTTTGCCCTTTTTTCTTATTTATCCTTGCCTCTTAAAGAGGACTGCTGACATTTGTTTATGTGTAGTATCTGTAACTCTATCCTAGTCAGTATTATTTCTAGAGTTACTGGTAAAAACACCTAGAGCTAATGGTAAAAATACATTTGAACTGTTACTTTTTTGCAAGTTCCATGCACCAACTATCAGTTGTTCCCTTTTCCTACCTAAACTATCACCATCTACTCAACGAGGTGTGCTAAGCTTAGGAAAAGGGAAAAACTGATAGTTGAGGTGTGAAGCTTGCAAAAAATTGATAGTTCAGGTGTATTTTTGGACCATTATCTCTTATTTGTAACATATGTCAACGTATAGTTTTGAACCTGGATACTGTCCCTTGCATGAAGATTTATGTTCCACAAATTTGTCTAGTAGAAAGTGATTGTTGTTGAAATCTTTTACTTTCCAAATGTCATTGAACATTATATACCATATGGAGTTCACAAACTTCTTGTCAGAACTATCGTCTAAAATGCTAGCTCTCTTGGGTAGAGATCATGTTTACCAAAATATTGTCTTTGAGAACTAAGTTCTCTACATCCACGTCTTGGTTGATTTATTGCTGTTTCCTGCCATTGCATCTTCCGTTTACTCGGTTTAAAAATGAGTTGATTGAAGTTTACTGTTGAATCATGCTGCTACTCAATTTTGTTCTAAACATATGGGCATGGAGAAACTGTTTCTTCTAAGAGAACTCCTCTAAGCTCTATGGTTTCTTATTTGTATAAAAGTTGGTACATTTTCAGATTAAGGTTTTTGTACTTGTGACGTACTGAGTATAACATTCATCAGGTTAAAGGTGAAGCAAACATCTCATACATCTGCTCACGGTTTTATCGGGCTCCTGAACTTATATTCGGTGCAACAGAGTATACGACCTCTATTGATATCTGGTCAGCTGGTTGTGTCCTTGCAGAGCTTCTCCTAGGCCAGGTTTGTAAAAATCTAGGTTTTTTTCCTTGCTTAAGTAGTATGTGAGATTTTTCGTGCTCCATAATCCCGCATGAGCAAATTTTTCTGACTAGTTTTGCAATATTTTTTGTAGCCATTATTTCCAGGAGAAAATGCTGTCGATCAGCTTGTTGAGATAATCAAGGTACAACTTGAATTTTTAAATCTGATGCAAATGTTTCTGTACAATTGTTGTTCATTTGCTTCATCTTCCAGGTACTTGGAACACCAACGAGAGAGGAAATTCGTTGTATGAATCCAAATTACACTGATTTTCGGTTTCCACAAATCAAAGCACACCCTTGGCATAAGGTATACATACTTGATTTCAGCTTTACCTAGTGTAAGAAAGAGTTTGTAGTCGTCTGTAGCTTATCCTGCTTTCCATTTGGTAAAAGTGTTAAATAAGTACTCCTTCCGTTCAATTTTCTTGTTCGGTTTTGATTTGGCACGAAGTTTAAGAAAGTAAAGAAGTCTTGAATCTTGTGGTCTTAAACTAAAGAGATGTAGAATGTACCAAAAATCTCTTTTATCTTGTGGTCTAAAATATGTCATGTGAAAAGTTGAAATTGAAGAAGTGCGAAAAAGGAAAGAGGCATTTTCTTAAACGGACTCAAAAGAAAAGTAAAACAAACAAATTGAAACGGATGGAGTAATATTTTTCTACGATCATCTGCTCCATAAATTTTAGGGAGCTATTAATTTCTAGTATTTACATTTGCGAGAATTTGCACTCCGAAAATTCATTCAATTTAGTACATTTGAATTTGCAATCGACAAATTGAGAGGCTGAAAAGTTTTAATTAATACCTATGGAGAGTAGGCTTAATTCTGTTTTCGAGTTTGTTTAAAATCCATGATTGTACAGTTTATATTAGCTATAGTGGCAAGATTGACTAGGCATGGAATTCATTCTTCCTAAGAAGTAATCCGTTGAGAATAGAAATCATAAAATAAGTAATTCCTTGACAAGGGAACTTATTATAGTTAAATGAGTTCAGTTTTTTTGTGTATTCTTACCTTCAATAACAACCCTGTAAATTCAATTCATAGCACGTAATTTCTCTTCGGCTGACTCGCTATATTTCCCTTGTCGTGGTCTTTAGGTATTCCACAAACGAATGCCGCCTGAAGCTATTGACCTTGCTTCACGTCTATTGCAGTACTCACCTAGTCTTCGTTGCAATGCTGTAAGTTTGATCTAGTTGTCTTTAATCTAACGTGACTTTTTTTCATTATGCAAGTTATCTTGATTGCGTCTAGCATGCTTTGCCTACTTCTCATTTGGGGTTAGTTATGCAGGTCTTTTATATTTCCAGCAAACGATACCATGTTTCTAAACACTCTTTATTGGATGCCACAAACCTAAAACTAACTAGTTAGTGTTCTATTTTTCTTTCTGCAGCTTGAAGCATGTGCGCATCCTTTCTTTGACGAGCTTCGAGAACCCAATGCACGCCTTCCCCATGGCCGGCAATTGCCGCCTCTTTTCAATTTTAAGCAGGAGGTATGTATTTCACTCATGGTCGTTCTAGATTTGTGAAACATATTAGAGTGATTCATTCAATGGACCCCCTGTGGGGTAGAGAGGTTGTTCCCGGTAGACCTTTGGCTCAAAAGAGAAGATATTGAAGCTATGTAGACAACTTTACTAAATCATCTATTGAAGTAACTCCTTCGCTAATCAGGCGTACTCTTGTTCAATCGAAAACGTTGCTAAAATATTATTAAAGCAGCTGTTGTGCTGATCCAACTATATTTTACCGTTTCAGTTGGCTGGTGCTTCTCCAGACCTCATTAACAGGTTGATACCAGATCATATAAAAAGGCAAATGGGACTGCATCTTTTCACGACCCGTGATGACATGACATAAAAAGTACATGTTTAGCTAAGTATTCGGGTTGATGATGATCTGTATATCAAGAAATCCGAGTTCACATTCTCCCCGACAGGTTCCACCATGACAAGCTGCATCTCCTTGTCGACGAGAAGACAAAGTAAAGGGTTGTTGCTGCGTATTTCAATCCTTCGTCGTGGTATTGTCTTTTCTCGTTCCACTCTTCGAGTATCTCTCCGTCCTCTCTTACCGGCCGACTAGCTTAAGGAAAGTTCTTTTTCTGTACATGTTTTGGTAGTAGTACATTGACCAGAAAGCTCCCACCATCATACAAATGAAATGTATTTTTTTTTAAAAAAAAATGAGCAAGGAACTAAGGAGCTGTTTAATCTCTTGTAAAATTTGATATATGTGTTCTGTTTGTATTTATTTTATTTTATTTTTACTTTCTTGCTAACATTTGTTGCTTTTAAGAAAAGAACTATTTAATGGATTTTCTTTTTTATTCCCTTTTCTTCTTGCAAGTCTATTATTAAAGTCAGAGCGGTGAGGGAATGTTTATTTATCGTTGTTGTTATGACTTCATATCTTTGGTCGGTCTTTTAATAAGTAGTCAGTGCTAGGCATAGTCGAGATTCAATTTAATCACTATAAACAACGTAATTTTTCGATAAATTGGACCAAGTAGGGCTCTGATTACTTGGTAAATTAAATTACTTGTGTAATGTAGCATGTAATTTTTTTATAGAAGTTGAATTCTCTTGTTAATAATTATGTTGCTCTGTTGCCGAATAATTTGCAATTTTGTAGTAACAGAAATGTTTTAACTATTTTAAGACAAATGTAGATAAATATGGGAAAATGCTAAAAGACTTATAAGTTTGAAATCCTTTACTTTTTTAATATCTTTTTAGAGTCAAACTATGTCGATTAAATTTTAAAAAAACTATTTATATGTTTTGCCTCAAATAATATTTTTGCTCTTATTGGATGTAATTAATAATAATAACTCCTCACCTACCCATTACACTCTGTCACAAACTGGCCACATGCTTCATGCTCGGCCTAAACAAGGTTCATGTGGGAAGATAGTAAGCAATAGTGAAATATGGTTGTCGTGAACTCGTGACGTAAGGTGTTGAATTAAGTCGTGTAATAATGAGTATAATTTTTGCGTATAAATGACGTAAAGTTTGACCCTTGCTAAGCTCTCTCTAGGAGAATAGCCTCATTCAATCTGTTTAACACTGTTTTTACATTTTTGTAGATCAGCAATGACTCTCGCATACTAAGACAAAATTTGTCTTTAATTAATTTATTTTTTTTGAATGAAAAGACGTTAATATAAAATATTCATAATTATTTTTGTGACTAGTATTAGTATTTTAAACTACGAGTCTTCTTATGCTATGTCATATATATATATTTGGCGAAATTGAAGAGGGTTCGCGTTAGATAATCTCATTATATATATATATAAGGTAAACTACTTTTTTTTTTATATATATATATATAGTACATCATAGTAAAAATTGAACACTTCTAAAAAATTTCTGTCTCTATCACTTAGTGATGTATTAGTGCTAATAAAAATATTAGATATTCAGTTAAATAATCGAGATATATATAAATTATTTGGATATTGTGTACTCATGCAATTTACTTATTTGAAAATTCAAAGATAAAAAGGTGGTGGATTAATAATAACTTGGTCAACGTGATTATACTACAAATCACGATGCTTGATTAATAATCACCAAATGGATAGGAGATCTTCAATGTATAAACTAATTAACGAATAATTTAGATCTTACTAATTCACTTCATAATTGACCATATTATTTATCTCCCAATAGTTGTTTCAATTAATTCTTAGATAATCGATTCATTTTGATGATTGATTGGTTTATTATACTTTTAATTAAATAGTTGGCAACATGGATGACAAGTGGCCACCTCAATACTAATTAAGGTATATACATATGTCAATTAGATTTAACGAATTCGATCAAACATAAACATATTATTTACCATAACAAGCCATATTGATTACTATTATTAATAAAAAAAAAATTATTTTTAAAGTCGATAAAAAAGGAAAATAATACAAATAAATTGTGCGAGCTATAATTTGTTACCCAAAAATGTAGGTGCTGACAGCCTGACCCTATTTTAGTGTTTTCCCTGATTGTTGGGCAAATTCCATTGTCTTTGTCATTATACTATGCAAACTAGTTTAATTAATGGCTTCCTATATATAAACGAACAAGAAAGTTAACTTCTTTAAGATTAATCTTTATAGAATCAGTTGAAAGCCAATTCACTTTTTGATAGAACCCAAGTTCAAGCGGTTTCAGAAAACGTGCAAGACTTCAACTTTTCATTAAATTTGTCGACCCTTTGTAGTGTTTGATTCATTTGATTTGATTAGAGGGAAAGGGGTTGATGAATCTTGGAGTTTTGTGGTTGATTTGTTACTTTTGGTTTTGCACATAAAGTGTTTGATTGATTGCTTGAATGAAATTTGTAGACCCTGTTTAGTGTATGGTTGATTTGATTAGAGAGGAAGGGGACTGATCAAAGTTGGAATTTTGTTGCTTTTGATTGATTGGTTGAATGGAAGTTTGAGGGAAGTTATGGATAAGGAGATGGATGTACGGAATCAGAAAATGGATGTTCCTGAGACTGTGGTGACTATTAGATTGGATGAAGATGGGGAAACTGGAAAATCAAGAATTGGTGTGGAAGATGGAGATTCGGAAGGGAATGAGGTGAAAGTGAAGGATTCGAAGAAGGGTGATGATTTTTCGGCTGTAATTGATGTGAAGTGTGATGGTGGTGATGGGAAATTGGGTGAGGATTTGGAAGGAGATGCACAAAGGGTGTGTAGGATTTGCCATTTGAGTACATATGAAGCTGAAAAGAATTTGGTGGATTTGATTGAGCTTGGTTGTGGATGTAAAGGAGAGCTTGGATTTGTACATTCTCATTGTGCTGAGGCATGGTTTAAGCTAAAAGGAAACAGGTAATTACTGTTTTTGTTCTTTATTTTAGATTCATTTCGTTCTAGTTTACTGTTATTCTTAGTTTGATATTGTGGTTCTTTAAATGATGATGATAATATGTATAGTTAAATACTTTGATCTTAATAATGTTTTTCCTGGTGTAGATAGGTCCCCCGTAGATGGGCTATGGTTGAGATACTTTTTACTTACAGAAATTTTCTAGCTAAAGGTTCTCTTTTTGCGAATTACAGACATGCTTGTTTGAATTGCTCAGCATTGCGTTCATATTTACAATTTTTGTTATTTGATAATCTCACAATTGTAATAGTAGAGAGATTTGCATGCTTCTGGTTGTCTTTAAAGGGGTTTGTTTTATTAGATTGACACTGAATGTTTCTCAAAGCATTATCTAATTGGTTTGTGAAATTGATATTCAGCCAATTGCTTTATCATGCATTAGTGTGTAATAACTGAATAGAATAGCTTGTCTTCGACAGAGGCGGATATAGGATTTAAATTCAGTGGGTTCAACCTTTAAGACTTTTAGCACTGAACTCATTGTACTCTGAGATCATGGATTCAAAAGTTGATATTTATTGAAAATTTAGTGGGGAGTTGGGGAGAGCCGGTAAATTCTATGCAACATCCGATGTTGGTCTTTGATTAGGAAGAACGATGGAAATGTACGTAGATTAGGTTCTCTTAAATCTATCTTATTCAATCAGCTTTTGTAAAATTTGTTCACTGAACACACAACAAAAAATGGTATTAGCTGTGAGCTTTGTAGCTAACAAAATGTGATAATCCATTGCTAATCTGTTGGTAAATGCCATAAATTTCTATCCAAGTTACTCGAGTATGTTATAGCTATTCTGTTCTTTATCTAAAATGCTTTATGTCATTAGAAGAAAAAAACATAGAGTACAAGCAATGTAGTAAGTCATGGGAAGTTACTATGGAAATTCATCACCTGATTCATGCTAGTAGGCATTGCTTGTATGCTCAGCTCAAAAATAAATACAATAGGAATTACTTTGAATTTATGTTGTGGATTCTCAAATCTATGCAGCCTTGATTTCGTGTTCTTCAAAATACCTACTTTGTCAGTTACTTCCTCTATTATTTGCTATGCCTTGTTCCACCTCTGTATTGTCTTTTTCAGTTGCCGTGCTATGCGTTGTTTGAGTTAAGGGTCTTTATGAAACAACCTTTCTATCTTTCCACAAGGTTGGCGTGAGGTCTACATATACTTTACTAGCCATGATTTCTTTTTCTTTTACTTTCTTGTTTCCATGTCCTTTTTCGGGTTATCAGCTCGAAGAATCGTGTTGCTTTGCATTCCAAATAGCTTAATGGCATGTCAATTATCAACATAAATACTTTGGTACTAGGAAATTTGCAATGGTGATTGAGTCGCTTTGACATAATGTCACTTTCCCAGTATGCTACACCATAACTACCAGCATCTAAACAGAAAAAAAAGCCCATTCCTACATGGAAATCAGGAGTTTGTATTGTTTTATTTACTAAAACTTTAAAGTTCCGTACCAGTACATTCAACAATAGTGACTTTGTTATTTCTCTCTTGTGTCATCTTCGTGCAGAGTGTGTGAAATTTGTGGGGAGGTCGCACAAAATGTTACTGGTGTTAGCAATAACAGATTTATTGAAGAGTGGAATGATGCAAGATCTACTGCAAGTGGTGTTGGTTCAACCGAAACGACTAGAGGTTGCTGGCATGGACAGCCATTCTGTAACTTCTTAATGGCGTGCCTGGTAATATCATTCGTGTTGCCATGGTTTTTCCGTGTAAATATGTTTTGATGAGGTAAAGAGGGTATATATTTACTTACTTCCTCATTCAAATAGCGTAGACGTAAATAGCAATGCTATGTCTTTGCAGTACTTACAGCCACCTTAACTTTTATCACATTTGTATTGTTTTACTTAATTTGGACACAGTTCTTGCTGACTTGAAAATATTTCTGATACTAAATGAAGAAGGGCCAATACTGTCAGTTCAATATAGCCTTTGGCTGTATAAAGTTTCAACATATGTTGTGAATTTCTTCTGCATTTTTATGGTTTTTAATATTGCAGTTGGGAGTTTTATTAATGTTAGATAATCTTCTTGCCCTTTGAAATCTTGAAGTGTCATGAGTTCTTCTGTTTCTTTGATGGGAACTTTCTTTTGTTTGCACTCTCTTTTACCATTTCAAGTGATCTTGTGGAAGTTGCTCCCAAGTGCATGATTTTCAAACTTTGCACGTCTAGACACCTCAACCTGTCTCCATCGTGTCGTTTGAACTCTCTAACCTACAAAATAATCATCTAGACACCTTCAAAATGTGCATGTCACATCCCACGTGTGCACTCTCAAAGTTGAGTACTTACTTGTCAGCTAAGGTCAAATTTGAATACTTGTTTATGTATTTTACATTTTTAAATAGTGTCTTTTAAAATATTTACCACTAATATTTTTATAAGATTTTAATGGATAAAGTTGGATTTATTTATTTTTATTGTATTTTCTAAAAGAGATGTTGATCCTCTAGATGAAAAGTCAGTATGTGGTGTCTTGTTCCTTGTCCTTCTGGGAAAGTAATCTCATTCAATGTTTCTGAATAGTTGACTTGAATATTATATTTATGCTGTAAACTGATTGAACTTAAAAATAAAAAAATAAAAAAAAACTGGAAAATTACTAGTGCAACTCTAATGCAATAAGGTGAAAAATTAAATAATTACATAAGTTATTCCAATCCTATTTATATTGGAAAATTTATGAAAGTGGCAAAAATTGTTTTTTTTGCCACTATAATTTGAACTTCGTAGAAATTTGTATAAATCACCTCGAAATTTCGAATACAAGGTTATATACACTACGTTTCCTTTTTCATTTAATCATCTGGTATTTAAAATTCACGTGTATCGAAATTTACTGATCTGACTTACTTGGATTTGCATAGGATAGGCTATACTAAGGAAGGGAACACATTGCTAACTGAAAAGTTGTTTAAATGTTCATTTTTGGACATCTTAAGTGATAAGATATCACATATTCTGTTTTTTTTTACAAAATATCACGTTACGCATTCAAATTATTCGAGCTAATAGTACTCAAATACTTCAGATTAATCAAATCAATAAATTACGATATTCAATCCTCATATAAAAATATGAATAGATAGAATATAAGACAATAGCATGACAACTTGTCTTCAATATTTTCTCTATGCCAAATCAGTGAGACATTATACCAACAAAATAAATATGAAGAATTGTGAAAATATGAATAAAATTATATCTTGTCTTTAGTAGTGAGATTTATCACCTTGGGACTGTGAAGAAGTAAATGCATTTATTTAATTTTTTTCTCATAATATTAAAATATGAAAGAATAAGGTTTGGTCCCTTTTAAACAAAACACATGAACAATAATGGACAAAGCTGGCTGTTATAATGATCCTTCATTATTATTCTGTACGCATAGAAGCCAAGATTTGTTACCAACCTGTCATAGCCTCATATTAAAGTTACAATTGCATAAAGTATCCATTTTTTATTTCTAATGTATGCCCACATTGAGTGTATAAAAAGCTTAAAAAAAGAAGAAAAAAAAAAGGAAAAAGTAATTTTTTTTAGATCAAGTTGAAATTCCAACATATGGTGGAAATCATGATGAAAAATGTAATCAAAATGTCTGACAAAAATCAATAAACAAGTGAATCCAAGACCTTTATTTTCCAACTCCAATAGTTAGGTTATGATATGTTCAATTTGAGCATCTTGACCATCAACCTATCGATCGAGAATTCGAATGTAAATGAAAATACTATTGATCCTTCTCGGGAGAGAGAGAAAAGTAGATGGACTCTTTTGTTTGTTTTGTCAACGATTGTGTCCAAGACAGCTTGGGTGAACCGCTACCATTTCAAGACAACTTGCAAAAATCGCGACTAATGGAATAGTACTTATTTTTGTTTGGACATTTTTGCTCCTACAACCTACCTATTACTTCATACTAGTAAAGGTATCGAATAATTCTGCCTAACAAGCAATCATTTAGGGTGTTAATGGAAGACATAGGAAGTAGAGTATCACTTGGAAGTACCAAACTCACATGACAAAATTCAACATAACAGCTGGAAGAACATGGTTGGGTAGGTACCTATCTTATTTTTAAGTCTTGATGAGCTAAAAATAGGTAAAACAAGTAATAACTTTGAAAGAAATTTGTATTTCATAGGAGAAATGGTGGTGTGTGGGGCATACAGCACACCTAGTGTATATCATAGCAGTTTCAGAGGTAGAGAGGTTAAAGGTTATTTTTGATAGATCCACGACTCAAAAGAAAAACTTACCAAAGTAGTTCGGGAAAAGAAATAACGAGAAGCCACGACAAAATACGATAAAATAATACATAGCTTGTTAATCACATATCCAACAAGATCTCAAGGATTCACAACAATGAATAAATACACTAGTCGGCCAAAACAATAGACGTTATAACTAAAACGACATTAAAAAAAATAACTTGTGCCTCTGTCCCAAGCAAGTTAGGATTGACTATGTGAACTCTCCGATCTATTATCACAATAAGCATTTAAAAATGAAAGTGAAAAACCATCGAGGAAGCACCCCTTAATAATCCTTTCTGGTGATCGGGTACCATAGTGGGGGCTAAGGAGCTTTGTTACTCGGACCCTCCAAAAGTGTTGCTCCACCCGTGTCAGATCCTCCGAAAATGCAAAACTCTGGAGGATCAACACATACCTGAACATATTTATGAAGAATCCGAGCAACACAGCTAAAGAGGGGACTAATTGAGCTTCTTCTGTCAAATGAAATGAAATGCCAGATAATGAACTTTTGGTCTACAATGGAATATTTGCTTTCACAGCATTATGTTAGATCTCATAAAATCACTGGCATCACAGGGCATACGAGGAATACTGGAAAGTCCGGTAGAGCACAAAGAAATTCATGCAAGTAACAACAAAAACTATGATCTTTGCAGCAAAACCTGAGACGATAGACTACTGAGCTAATTCGGTAGATACTTCATATTGTCATTATGTTGCTTGAACTCTTTTACGGGTATGTGTTCTGTACAGTTTCTTTGTAAGTACCTGGTATGGGTATGTCAACCTTTTCCAGCGAAGTACTCTAAACTCTTACCACATGCCCATCAGACACGGGGTACATCAAGACAAATGAAGGATCCTCACGACAGAGATTATCTCATCCATCGTCATGACTCGTAACCAACACATGAAAAATAAAGGAATCTTTCATATTGTCAATCAACAAATGAATGAAGCAAATGCTGAATCCAAACAACAAAATGTCACCATATATCAGGAAATCAAAACGATGTACCTCAATCCGTCAATCCAAAATACATACATAAAAGAAAAATTTTCATTTATAGGCAATGTCTCCCATCATACACTTCCTCCAGCAATTTAACTTGTTCAAAAGAATCACACCAAATAAAGTAGTCATCCTTTCTACTTCTAATAAGATACAAACGTATAATTAACTTAACGAATTTCATAATCCAATTAAGAAATTTCCTAAACTAAACGAACCAAGATTTCATTTTTATACTCATTTACAACATTTAGCTAACAAAATCAAGAAAATAATTAAGAATACAATCGAGGAAAGTGCAATGGAAATACCAAGAACAACCTTACTTGGTCCATGGCTATGTTCCTGGTGCTGACTCTCATCATCAGCATAATCATCAGAATCATCTGTATCGTCCGAATTTATATCCTTCGATGCTGGAGGTGACATAGGCAACCCATGTTTATCACAAGGAGCAATCCCAAGCTTAACTTTAGAAGACAATGTCGAGTGATTATAACAAAGATTCGAATTTTCTCCCACCTTCAACACAGCTAATTTCTTTATAAATGAAGCATTAAAAGGCAAAACACCATGAAAGTTATTCCTTTCAAGATTCAAATACTTCAATCCTTTCATATCAGAAATGAACTTAGGGATAGTTCCATTGAGCTGATTAGAGCCCAAATCAAGATGAACTAATCCCGGAATAGCAGCAAACGAATCCGGAACAGATCCAGACAACGAATTCGAAGCCAAAGACACATTTTGCAAAGAAGACAAATCACCAAACGAAGCAGGGATTGTTCCATTAAGTGAATTCGAAGACAAATTGAGGTAAACAAGATTCTCCAGCTCAGTTAACGAAGTGGGTATTCTCCCTTTCAGTTTATTCCCAGACAAATCGACATAACTAAGATTCGAATGCCAATGTTTAGGCAAATAGCCCGTAAGATTAGCATTCGAAATCGTAACACTGTGCAAATTCTTTATACTATTCATGATTATAGATGGACCACTAGCAACAATGGAAACATGAGAAACAGTTAAATCAGTAACATTAACCAATTTGCTAAGCCAAACCCCAGTTAATTTCTTCAAACTACTAACACAAGTAAAAGATTTCAGATTCAAAGCAAGCTGAGAAGGTAACCTAATAGGTGAAATTGGGCAATTGTAAAACCCCAAATCCTTCACTGTAGACAATGATTTCAAAGCAGTAAGTGATAATGCAACATCATCTGAACAGTTAATGAAGTTTAATGACACAATGTGACTAAATGGGGTTGAAGAATCACAAATAGTGGTAGTATTGTGAGATGGGGAACATGGGCTTTTGCCTGTTGGGATGTTGAGTGATTGTAGAGCTTTGAGTTGTTTTGGGTCAAGAGCAGATGAAGATGAATGAGTTGGTGGAGATGAAATAGGAGATGGTTTTGGAGATGGAGAAGAAAGGGGTGATGGGGAAGAGGAAGAAAGTGAGTTTGAAGTGGAAATGGTGAGGAAAAGAGTGAAAAATATGAGAAGAAAAAATGGATCTGGAGAAGAAGAAGCCATTGTTGAAGAAAGATGGAAAAATGGTTTGCAATTACAGAGGTGTATTGAAGATAGTGAAAAAGAGACAACAAAGGGTCACTGTCTTGGTGGTGTGTATATATATATGCCCTTGGAGTTTGATTTAACTACAGGAAAACCAAATTTTACATGCATGTAACAGCTCAACTCAAAAACGATAGCTCAATGCACATAACATCTCGTTTTCAAACACGATTCGAAGAAGAAAGATAGTACTTTAAGAGGTGTGATATAGACGATTTAATACTATATAAATGTTAAAGTTTATCTCAATTTCACACACGATTCAAAGAAAAATGATAGTATTTTAACAGGTGTGATATAAACCGTCTATTATAATAGCATTAATATTTGATATTCACACACGATTCAAAGAAGAATAATTTTATTTTGAGGGGTGTGTAATGTGAATCGCCTATTACTCCCTTTATCCATCAATTCTTGTCCATTATTGGTTTTGCATACTTCTTAAGAAAATTGTAAATAAAAACATAATTTTTCTTTTGTATTCTCCCTAGGAACTCTAAACCCAGCACATAGGTTGAAAGTGAGAGATGTTAATTTTGTTATATCACTCTTTGAATATAATAAATATAATATTTTGAAAAATGAAATAGAAAAATAATAATTTCATAAAGCAACCAAATGTTGTTGGATATTCAGAGTATAACACAAACATTAATTATTGTTTTTTTTTAAAAAAAAAAATTGTCATTGATACCATACTGGTTAAGCTTAGCTTAGTAAATTTAGCTTAAATATCTATATGATATGAAATACTATCATATAAACATGTACTTACTTTATTCTTATTTATAAGTTGTCTTTATAAAATTTATTGTTATTAATATTTGTTATTTTAATAGTGATACTATCTTTTTTGTTTTATCTTTATGAATTATTAGCTTTAAAAATATACATGGTCATAAATAAATTAAATAAATAGTTCATATTTATTGATCAAATTACTTGATCAAAATAAATTAATTTATCTTTATTGATTAAAAACATAACTTTGTGAAAATATTTGATATGTGTATATTAATAAACTTATTTATTTTTCAATGCATATAAAATTTATAACAATAACATATAAATATACGCGAACGAAATATGAAATGTTAAATTTCAAACTCATTAACTTAAATATCATGGAATATTCTTGGTATTTCGAATGCATAAAATTTATATTCTAAATGTATTTTTGTACAAGTTCCAACGTTTATTAAAATTGTAAAAAAAGATTTAAGTAGAAGTTAAGAGGCACTAAAATTAAAATTACAAGTTATATTTAAAAAGTTGTTTTTATCCGTTATAAAAGCGCTAGAAAATTACAAATATTTTTCAGGTGTATGCCAACCTTTTATAATATGCTTTTTCTCCTACTATTTCTAGTCCTTTTCATAGTATCATTTTCTAGGAAATAGTAATTATTTTGATTCTATCTCCTTCTTTATTCTTTTTAGGGAGGGGGAGTGAATATAATATAATTAGTAAAAATTGAAAAAAAATTATTAGCATTAAATATTTATTTATATGATTAATAATAATTGAAAAAAATTTATCTGTATCGGGTGTTTATTTATATAATTAGTAATAATCCTATGTCCTTTATAATTAATAGTAATTATAAATATTCAGTGCGGATTAATTTTATCCGTAATAATTAGCTTAGACTTCACAAGTAATTTAATTTTTCTTGTAATAATAGTAACATAGTTTTTTTAAATATATATAGGTGTTGACATTAATTTAACAAAAGGAGATGATACAAAAAGAATGATAGAGTATGATGACATTTTAATTGATTAACAATGAAACAATTTTTCAAATCGCTGTTACACGTCTTTCCTAAAAAAAAGTAATCCTAATAATTTGGAATATCGTAAAATATCAATTTATTGTATAAATATATAATTTTGAACGTTTATCAAAATATAAAGTCAGTAATTTTAAATCATAAATAAGAGTATTATTGGTAAAATGAAGTCAATTTAATTGCATGAATAGAAGAACTTGTCTATGGAGTTTGAAAAATAAGAAAATAGCAAGATCGATAAAGTTTAAATTCTGAATTTATTTTATTTATGTACAATTACTAACTAATTTGGTGAGCACATTCGAAATGTTTGAGGCTAAGTGATTGATTTAGAAGAATGACTGTGCTATATCGAAATTAACAAATCAAAAATCAAATGTATTCATCTTACATAAAAGACATATATATATATATTAAGGAGACACACATTTAACTTGGTACTAGCAAAATGTTTCATATCACATATATAGAGAGAGTATAATATATATGTAATTGCAAGTAGTGTGTGCAAAAAGGGGTTATCTAGTGTAAGTTATGAATTCGATATAATTTAATAGTTTTAGCTCATATCTTAAATATTTGTTAAAAGAGTCACAAAACAAATAAAACTAATAGATTTTGAAGTCGATAATTAAAGATGTTATATTAATATTTCAAATTTGCATTTATAAAGTTGAAATTCTAAATCAATCTCTGTGCTACTAGCTTGTTTGGTTGAGCATCTCAAAATATTTGTGACCGTCTATTAAACGAAAAGAACAACATATCATGACAATTCAATAGCTTTAACTCAAAAATTGAATATGTATCAAATTTTTTTTACTAAATAGACATAAATAAAAGATTTTGAATTACCTGATAAATTATCAATTATACGAGTTATGATAGAATTTCAAACTCAAGCCTATATATCTTTAATTTTGAATCTATCCTGTTTTCGAGGAGAAGAATGACAGGGCAATTCTCCTTTGGCAAAGATAATATAATGTGTATGCAAAATATATATATATATATATATATATATATATATATATATATATATATATATATAGGGTTTGCATATTCATTTGCCAAAGGAGAATTGCACTGTTATTTCTTACTCCCCATTTTACTTCTTCTATGAACTTTCACATTTTATGTTTGATTTTCCACATAATATATGAACACATACTATATATAGTGGAGGGGGTGAGGGATATTATTAGCATATGCTTAATTTGTTCATGGAAGAGAAAGGAAATATTGACTTTTTATATTTTTCTCTTTTTTTCATTTAAATGTTTTTCGAGACTTAAATAAATTTCAATTCACAAGTTTAGTTCCATTTCGAAATTTAAATTATGTGATTTTTTTTAAATAAGTATATCTTAACAATGGCATCATTTTAAATTTTAATATATTTCATCTTTTAATTTATTTGAGGCATCATTTGAATAGCATATATGTTTTACAAAAATGTAAAAAAAAAAGAATTTTCTTTTTTTTTTATACATTGGAAAAGAAAAAAAGATTATGGTCTTTTAAAAACAACGTCATTGATCAAGAAACTTCACATCCTTGACTACATTTCCCTATATTATTTGATTTTTTTCATGCTTGTTTGTATCTTTCTATGATCATCTTCTAAAATTCATCTAAAATCGAGATTTTTAGACTGTGTCTTGAACTTAATATCACTATCCGATAATTTAAAATCTATTAAATTCAAATATTGAACCCGTTTATCTAAAAAAAAACAATTTAAGATTTAAGACCAAGAATATATACTTCAATTCGAGGAATGACAAGAACAAAAGCAATGAGTTGGTGGAGGAGAATGTGCTATTGAATATCAAGAATGTGCTATTCTTTTTTTTTTTTTTGGGTCTTGGACTTTAATTTTCCTACATGTTTTTTTTTTTGTTATTGTTAAATAACTATGTAAAATATTATGAGTCAAATTTAGATTTTCATAGCATAATTAATAAGATTGATTTAGTAAAATAAGTCCTAATAAATATGTGTCATGGAGAATGTCAAACCAACATAGATCAAGTAAAATTAAATGGTGAAAATACTCGTTAGACAAGAATGGTTCAACATGAGAATAATCCCACTTATATTAATCTTTCACATCAAATTTTTAATTTTTTACGATTCAGTAAGTCGTAAAATTTTAGGTATATTTTAATCGAGGTTACATATTTTGTATCATTTAATTATCTATATAATAGACTTTTTAGAACACGCAAAAGGTTTTAAAAATGATAAGAACACTATCATTTTTTGATGAGAACACACACAAGCTTTTAAAATTTTTGAATCGAAAATATGTAATAGGAACATTTTGTTATGTTTTCATATATTCGATTGGAACATGACGTAATTCGAGTATTCCTTACCCTTAGCATATGCATTGAAATATACTCCCATAAAAGAACACTACATTTTTTCTCTTTAATATAAAAGAGTTCCAAAATATTTAGAAATATTCATCAAAACAATTGGTGAAGATACAATTCGAACTATGTATGGATGCATTACTGGGCTAATCTTCTTTGGCAAATAGCCACATTTTCACTTTATTATTTAGTGCAAGTTTGTTCATTTTTTGCCAAAGAAGATTTACCCCGTAAATCACCCATACAATCTATTATAACATGAGTCACTTCAATATTTGTAATAAAGGTAAAGATATTTATTTATATTTTCTCAATATATGTATTTATTTGTATGGTTGAAAGAATCGGAGTATACAATTCAAAACATTAAGATAATATATAAAATATTATTCCAAAATACTATCTAAAAATTTTTACACAATCAATGAGGGACAAATGTGATCTTTTTTAACATCCTCTTGCATGGTAACCTCTTTCTTAGGTTTACATATACTTTTTTTTTTAATTTACACGAACGATTCGATTCTTTTTTTTTTTTTTTTTGAAGTAGGCCTTAGGTAGAGGTAAGACAGATTGGGCTCAACATGCTAAAGTTTGGGCCTACAGCAATGTCAATGGTTCGATGGTTGAGTGCCACTATGAGTAACCGATAGGTTAAGAATCTAGGTCACACCCGAATAATAAGTAAGAAGATTATTGATTCTTCTGATCGATGGGTAGTTGAGAAAGTAGTGTTGGAATGGGCTCAGCAAAGTTTAGCTATAATATTACGCTAAATGTGTGACCGTTAAACTGAAAAGTTTTATCCTTCCTCACTAGGTGATCATAAACTAATAAATTTTTACGAGCCAAATATTTGAAATTTTTTTCGATAATGGACGATGTGAGACATGAATTAGGACATTTGCCTACTCAAACACCATATGAATGCTTATCAAAACACAACCCTCAAATCAAACATAACCTATTGAACATACATTAATAACACAATTACTTTTTATTTAAATATAAATCACTAATTTTCAACGAACATTCTATTGGAATTCGACTAGTTCCCATGCAAAATCCATTAGAAAACACTACTGACAAGCCAAATTTTAGATGAATTCAATCAAGAAATTAGCAATTTTCTGATAGTATTGCTTTTAAAATACTATAATGAATTTAACCTATGATAGAAGGTCGATTACAAATTAATGTTCATAAAGAAATTCACATAAATATTTCATACGGTAGGTATCATCTACTCCCTTTAATTTGTTTAATAATAATTGTACTGGTTCATTATTGACTCGACACACATTAAGAAACAATAAATAATAAATAATATAGATATTATTATTATCTTTTGAATATATTAAATGTAACACTTTGGAAAAATTGAATTATACTTAATAACAAGAGTAAGATAAACATAAAAAAATAAATTATCTCTTAATTTTTCAAACTGAATAAGTACTATTAAATAAATATTTTAATATAATGAACTAATAAAAATGGAAGATATACCTCGAATGTGAGAAGAATCTAATAAAGGAAAAGCAAAATAAAAAAGCAAAGATTTTTTATTGTGAAAGCTTAAAGACAACTGAAAAAGTTATATAAAAGGGGAAAAAATTACTTATAAATTGTTCTAGCAGCATATGCCAATATCCCTTTTCTAAAACATCTCAAATTAAAAATGAAAAAGTTTTTTATAATATTTACGAGGAAAATCGATCATGTATCATTTTTAAAAAATATTTTTCTAATAGAAGTCACTAGAATCTATTGGGAACCATAGCATTGGAGACGTTTAATCTTTTTATCGCCGCAAGGCTGACTAATCGTACGCATCAGATTCGAATACCCCTGATTCTAAAAGGCCCATAAGTTCGAACGCTATATTGAATGTGTGATCGAAACTATGTAAATTTCTATGCAGATGAGGCGTCGATCGATCCTAGAGACGGTGGACTATCTAAAACCATGACTGAAAGGTCAATGTTCCTTATTGGTTGCACTTGAAGCAAATTTGGAAGACTCTTGAGAATAATTAATTACAACCTATCAAGGACAAGAAATTTCAATTAAAGCAATAAATTGAGAATATTAAGATGAGACTAAATCATGTAGGTGAATATATAAAATAATTCAAAGGAATTTGTGATAGTCTCACTATTACACAAACAATGTGACAAAGGTAGCAAGATTATAGATTATGCAAAAGATCTTGGAAACAAAAACAAATGACATAATATCTAACATACATTTAAATTTGACATCAACTAACAAATAACCGCTTTAACGACTTTGAGTGTGAACATCTAGCTATCTCAACTCATTTCCACTGTGAACACTCTAACTTAAATAATGGTCAACCTCTAAAAATTATGTGTCATATCAGCATCGTATTTTTATGAGACACAATGAGACGAGTTGAATTACTGTTTAGTTGTATTATGTCAATACAAAGCCTTGAGGATTGATATGCTAGGCAAAACCCAGCCATATACAACTCTCACTCAATATATATTGGGCCATATCAATTCAAAGATACTCTTAAAATGTATGAGTGATTTACGGGGCAAATCTTCTTTGGCAATAGATGACCAAATTTGCACCAAATCATAGTGAAATTATTTGCCAAAGAAGATTAGCCCAGTAATGCATCCACACATAACTTGAAGTCTCACTTGACCAATTGATTTTGATGTTGTGGTATATTTTAATACTATATGAAACTCTTTTATAGCAAAGTGGAAAAAGTAAGTATTCTTTTATTGGAGTATATTTCAATGCATATGCTTTGGGTAAGGAATAATAAATTTTAATTGAAAAATCTTACCACCTTTTTTCATATACACTTCTGGATGAATTACAATTTACATCCAGTTCTAATCTTTTTGTTTCAATAAAAAAAATGACTATTTAAAGTTAAATTATTTTTAAATAAAAAATCAAATCGACTAAAAAGAAAAATATATATTGCGTAAACTTACATCACAAGAAGAGTAATTATAAGGTTAAGAATGTGTTCGGTATGACGGAAAATATTTTCCTATTTTCTCAAATTTGTTTGGTTATAAATTTTGGAAAATATTTTATCTAGGAAAACATCAATTCTTTCAAAATAAGAAAAATGATCAAAGTGATTTTTTTAAAAGTAAAAAATGACTTCCGTCGTACTAAACGTATACGAATAAAATTATAAAAATCTTAGAAACTGAAAAATTTTATGGCATATTCCAAGACATATAATAGCATCTTCTATTCTTATATATATTCAAAAAATATTCTTTTGACATGAAAATTATTATGAGATTAATTTTCAACTTCATCGGTTGAACCTGACGCCTCTCTGATTTAAAGTAACAAAAAGGAATCTTGCACTATGTATTTGGACAAGTGTGTTTATATCAACAAAGTTGATTAATCTAAATATGATATATCAATACATTAAGTGATGTATCGAGACATGTGTGTCTTCTATCAATCATGATATAATATTTGGACACTCAATAGGCTTATTGGTGAGGGGTATATTGAAGCCATTTGGCCTCTCATAAGTAGGTAAAGACCCTTTAAAAAAGAGCAGCCACAATACATGGCCTTCTTTTCTCCAGCATATCCAAATGAATTATGCCAAACAAGGGACTATATATATATATATATAAATCCCTTGCCTTTCTTCATTTCCACATATCAACAATATAATTTTTTTTTTTATAAATGATGATAGTAGGATCAATATATAATACTCTATCTCAATCAATTCTCATGTGACCTAAATTTTTTATTAGTTCGTCCAAAAAAAATGTCTTATTGAGAAAATTTCAAGAATTGAAGATTAATTGGGGAGCAAGAATCGCAGGTTATTCTTCTCTGGCAAGAAAACTATGGTTATGCATAAATTATTTCTTGCCAAGGGAGAATTGCCCTACGTTTCTTTATTTTCCATAATATATAATATTTCATAAAGGGATTTTTATTTTAGTCATTTTTACAATTTAAAATTTTCTCACATGATTTTTGATGTTAAAGATGGTGAAATATAATCTCTATATATCTGAGAAACTTCGGCCTGATGACATGACCGGAAATAAAAAAGAAAAAACTATTCCATGTTTTGTTTAAATATTAGCTAATTTCGAAATTGTTTTATTCTGTCAATTATATTAAAATGACGAGGTTACTATTCCATGTAAATGTGAGATAAAAAATTTTTATGACATATCCCGAGGTTATTATCTCATGTAAAAGGTGAAAAAAAAATTCATGAAATTTCTTTAGAATTAGATATCTAAACATGGATAAGTACAAGCAAGGGGGGCTAGACCTAACCTTACCCATCCTAATAAGATAATGAACTACTCCAACATTGAATTTCAAAATAAATAATTGGAGTCGATTGAGATTAGATCATATTAATGCCTAATCAAGTATATAAAAACTTTAATCCAGATCCATGAAACTTTTCTTCTGTGATACGATTGAGTTTTTCACTCATCTCCACGGTAAAATAATTCTTCCAATCTCCAATTTCTCCTTTACGAAAGAACGTTTTATTTCCCTCTCCAGTTGACAACTTCTCATTTGTATTCACCTCCAAATTGCTTAAATTCTCAAAGCTGCACATTTTTAATATTTCATCCACAACTCCACAATTTTCTTCCTCTATAGAAAATTGACATTCTAAGAATTCAGCCAATCGTTTAAGTTGAATTTTTGGATTCTCTTTCATTTCTTCATACATCAAGAAAAGTACTTTGTTGGGATTTTCTACGCTTTGTTTCCAATAATCCAACACGTGATCCCAAAACGGACCATAAATGCTCACCCCCTTGCAAAAAAGATCAAACATTTCTTCAATTGAATTAGTATCTTTGTGATTAAGTCTTAAATTGTTTGAAAAATGCCACATAGAAATAAAAGTGTCCCTAGGATTCCTACACAAGTAAACAAGTTTGGTTTCTGAATCCTGAATAGATTTTGGCAATGAAGCAAAGGGAACATGAGTTGCCAAAAGTCTAGGTGAAGCAAAAGATGAAAAATCAGGGACTCGACCATCAACATAGAGTGTATGTTCCAAGAATGGAACAAGAATATGAGGATTCTTGACAAGCAAAGGATGATTTTGTTCAAAAACAGAATGCTTCGTTCGATTCACTAGAGCAAATAAAAGTGATTTTAATCAAGTGGTTCCTGATTTTGGAGTTGTAACAAGGATGATATCGTTGTCTTGAGCTTGAAATTGTTGTTGACATGCAATCACACCTTGGATCAATCTTGGTGATGTCCAAAATCCTTGGTATTTGTAGATATATGATCCAATCCATCCCTTTTCTTTTGGTAGGGTAGAGAGCAATTCCTTACACTCTTCACTTAGGCTATCCTCTTGTAAATATTTGGGAGGAGAAGTTTGGGGTGTTGTCATGGTTTTGAGAATTGAGTGCTTTCTTCTAGTTATATTATATTACACTTATATAGATATCAAAGTAAGTAGATTATCTTTCATTTTCATTTAAACAAGTAATTAAAATTAATTTTTTTTGTAAAAAAAAAGTGAAATAACTTTCCTAGTCATTAAGATTATTCTCTTTCTCTTTTGTCCAAAATTATATACATACAAAGATAATCAATGCTATTATCATTTAAAATATTTTATCCTCTTTCTCTATGTCCAAAATTATATATATACAGAGATAATTAATGCCATTATCATTTAAATTATTTTATCCTCTTTCTCTATGTCCAAAATTATATATATACAGAGATAATTAATGCCATTATCATTTAAATTATTTTATCCTCTTTCTCTTATGTCCAAAATTATATATATACAGAGATAATTAATGCCATTATCATTTAAATTATTTTATCTTCTTTCTCTTATGTCCAAAATTATATATATACAGTAATAATTAATGCCATTATCATTTAAATAATTTAAGTCACCTATTAGTGAAAAATGAAAAAATAAATGATTTTTCTAGTCATATGAGTATCACATCACCTTGAATTATATAGATAAATAATTTGTCATAATCTAAGGATTTTTCCAAAGAAAATGATGATAACGAATAAGTCATTTTAAAAAAGTTGTCACTTAGAATTAAGTTATGATCTTTCAAGTCAACTTAATCAAAATAATGTATATCTTTATTGATTTATGAAAACAAAAAATCGAATAAGTTAATGGATTATGTTAACCAAAGAAAAGGCATGAGGCACTTCTAAATCCTCTGGCTGAGCTGTGGTTCTAGCATGATCACTTTTATCAATTTATATCTGCCTTAATAAATAACCTGCCTATGACTGGCTTAAGATATTGTTGAATTGTACTAGTCTTAACTAAGACGCGATGTTGCGATCTTAGCTTCTACATATAGATGCGTAAACGCGACCTCTTCTTGTGTATCACACCTAAATTTGAGTCTACTTGTTTGTTGAATCAAAGATTATATTTTGAAGAAGATTTAGATCAAGACGTGTAAACGTGACCTTGACACTTAATTAATTGTGACACAAAGTTGTGACCTTAGTCAAGACAAGATTACGAGCCTTGTTGATCACTACCTGTGAGAAAAATGTCATCGACATATAAAAGAAGGTAGATATTATTTTCATATGTGTGACGAACGAATAAAGAGGTATCATAGGCACTACCACGTAACCCCTTTAGAGCACAATATAGTGCTGAAACAAGCGAAAAATATATGTAACAAAACTGCGCATATTTTAGTGAATCGATTAATGAAGTAAAAAAGAATAGTAAAATTGCTTTAACAACTTTGAAAGCCTAAATCCTTTTTTACTTGTATAAAATTGTTTGCATTGTATTATCCATATGATCATGATAATGAGCAAACAAGCAATCAAGCACTATTCAAAGAAGGAAGCAGAAAACTCTTTTCGTTAGGCTCATAAAAAGATACACTTTCTATTTCAGTTATATTACATTTTTTCTTATTAGTTCATTTCAAAACAGAATGATAAACTTTTGTATTTTGAAAAAACATATTCAATTGATTACCCTTCAAAATGTGCCATGTGTTTAATGACATATGTTGAATATCTTGAATCGGACCCGTATTGGGCCCTTAATTATCTGTCAATTTGGGCCCAAGCCTGTTAGGGCGTAGCTTAGCACTATATATATAGACGCTATGGCAAACCCTATTCTGTAATTCTGTTCTTGCCTCTCCATAATAAAACTGCTCTCCCTCTTCCCGTGGACGTAGCCAATTTATTGGTGAACCACGTAAATTTGTTATCTTGTTTTTCGCGTTTATATTTTCTCGTATTATATCAAATTCCGCACAACAAATTGGTATCAGAGCCTCTCAGTTAATCGGTGTTCTTGGAGAATTTGAGATGTCTACTTTGAACGTGAAAATCGACAAATTCACAGGGAAGAACAGTTTCAGTTTATGGCAGATCAAGATGCGGGCTTTGTTGAAACAGCAAGGCTTCTGGGCGCCGTTGTCGAAAGACAAGAACGTCGTCGTTACTCCTGAGATGGCGATTCTGGAGGAAAAGGCGCACTCGACGATCATGCTGTGTCTCGCGGATGACGTCATCACGGAGGTCTCGGATGAAAAGACTGCTGCTGGTCTGTGGTTGAAGCTGGAGAGTTTGTACATGACAAAATCTCTAACCAACAAGCTGCTTCTGAAACAACTTCTATTCGGTTTACGAATGGCTGAAGGTACACAATTCAGGGAACATTTAGAGCAATTGAATACTTTGTTATTAGAATTGCGTAATATCGATGTGAAGATCGAGGATGAAGATGCTGCCCTGATTCTGTTAGTATCTCTCCCAATGTCGTTTGAGAATTTTGTTCAATCGTTCATTGTTGGGAAAGATACTGTGTCGCTGGAAGAAGTCAGATCGGCCCTTCATAGCAGGGAATTACGGCATAAGGCTAACGGCACAAGTACGGACACACAGTCTTCTGGGCTGTTCACCAATAGCGGAAAGGGAAGGAAAAACGGTGGAAAGAAAAATAAGCCGATGTCGAAGGGTGCAAAGCCGGATGATGTTTGTAATTACTGCAAGGAGAAGGGACATTGGAAATTTGATTGTCCGAAGAAGAAGAAGCAATCGGAAAAACAATCAGTTTCTGCTGCTGTTGCTGAAGAAGACACCAATTCTGAAGAAGACATTGCCCTAGTTGCGGATGAGCACACTCATCATTCAGATGTGTGGGTTCTCGATTCTGGGGCATCCTATCACATCTGTCCTAGGAGAGAGTAGTTCACGACTTATGAGCAGGTAGACGGAGGCAACATCTCGACGGCCAACAGTTCTGTCTGCAAGGTGGTTGGGACAGGCTCGATCAAGATAAGGACACATGACGGTAGCTTCTGCACATTGAACGAGGTCAGGCACGTTCCATTGATGACGAAAAATCTGATATCTCTCAGTCTTTTGGACAGCAAGGGATTCAGCTGGTCGGGAAAAGATGGAGTCTTACGGGTCTGGAAGGGTTTAAGTCTGATTCTGAAAGGTGTCATGCGTGGTACTTTGTATTTTCTACAAGGTTCCACGGTTACAGGTTCAGCCCATGTTGCATCGTCAGAAGTTCACCAGGAGGATATGACTAAGTTATGGCACATGAGACTTGGTCATATGGGTGAAAGAGGGATGCAAATTCTGTCAAAGGAGGATCTTCTTGCTGGTCATAAGGTTAAGAGCCTAGAGTTTTGTGAACATTGTGTCTTTGGAAAACTACATCGCAACAAGTTTCCAAAGGCCATTCACAGAACAAAAGGCACACTTGATTATATCCATTCTGATTGCTGGGGTCCATGCCGTGTTGAGTCTTTGGGAGGCTGCAGATTTTTTGTGTCCATTATTGATGACTACTCAAGGATGACTTGGGTGTACATGATGAAGCATAAAAGTGAAGCTTTCCAGAAGTTCAAGGAGTGGAAAATTTTGATGGAAAATCAAACAGGGAAGAAGATCAAGAGATTGCGAACTGATAATGGGCTGGAATTCTGCTGGTCTGAATTTGATCAATTCTGTAAGGATGAAGGGATTGCTCGACATCGTACAGTCAGAAATACAACACAGCAGAATGGTGTAGCTGAGCAGATGAATCAAACACTTCTGGAGAGAGCAAGGTGCATGCTCTCTAATGCTGGGCTAGATAGAAGATTCTGGGCAGAAGCGGTTAGTACAGCTTGCTACTTGGTTAACCGCGGACCACATACAGGCATACAGTGCAAGACACCTATGGAGATGTGGTCAGGAAAAGCTGCTGATTATTCAAATCTGAAATCTTTTTGTTGTACGTCTTGCTATCACGTCAGTGAAGGTAAGTTAGAACCAAGAGCTAAAAAGGGAGTATTTGTGGGCTACGGAGATGGAGTGAAAGGTTTCAGAATCTGGTCTCCAGCAGAAAAGAGGGTTATTATGAGCAGGAACGTTGTCTTTGATGAAAGTTCTCTGCTTAGAACCATTGTGAAGCCTACAACTACGTCAGAAACTGGGAGTCTTGATAAACAGGTGGAGTTTCAAGTCATTCAGAATGAGAGTGATTTGAAAGAACCTGAAGAGGAGGATCAAGAGCCACAGACAGAAACTGATATTCCAGAATCTATGCCATCAGATATCCATCAGAGTATAACCCAAGATCGGCCAAGGAGGGTTGGAGTTCGGCCACCTACGAGGTATGGTTTTGAGGACATGGTGGGTTATGCACTGTAGGTTGCTGAAGAGGTAGATACATCTGAGCCATCTACTTACAAAGAAGCCATTTTAAGTCCTGATTCTGAAAAATGGTTTGCTGCTATGGGAGATGAGATGGAGTCCCTATACAAGAATCAGACATGGGATTTGGTCATACAGCCTTCGGGGAGAAAGATTATTACTTGCAAATGGGTTTTCAAGAAGAAGGAAGGGATATCACCAGCAGAAGGAGTCAAGTATAAAGCCAGGGTTGTTGCCAGAGGTTTCAACCAAAGAGAGGGAGTGGACTACAATGAGATCTTCTCACCAGTGGTCAGACATACTTCCATCCGAGTGTTACTAGCGATAGTTACACATCAGAATCTGGAGCTTGAACAACTTGATGTGAAGACAACATTTCTACATGGAGAGTTGGAGGAAGAGATATACATGACTCATCCGGATGGTTTCCAAGTTCCAGGGAAGGAAAATCACGTCTGCAAGTTGAAGAAGTCCTTATATGGACTTAAGCAGTCTCCAAGGCAGTGGTACAAAAGGTTTGACAGCTATATGGTGAAGTTGGGCTATACTCGGAGCTCATATGATTGTTGTGTCTACTACAATAGGCTCAAGGATGATTCATTCATCTATCTAGTGCTTTATGTAGATGATATGCTGATAGCTGCAAAGAAGAAGTATGACATTCAGAAGCTGAAGGGTTTACTTAGTGCTGAGTTTGAGATGAAGTATCTGGGAGCCGCTCGGAAGATTCTAGGGATGGAGATCATTAGAGACAGAGAGAGAAGGAAACTTTTCTTGTCACAGAGAAGCTACATTCAGAAGGTCTTGGCGAGGTTTGGCATGTCTTCATCTAAGCCCATTGATACCCCCAGTGCTGCCAATATCCATCTCACTGCCATGTTCGCTCCACAGTCAGAAGAAGAGAAGGAGTATATGTCACGAGTCCCTTATGCCAGTGCCGTAGGAAGTTTGATGTATGCTATGGTCTGTACAAGGCCAGATTTAGCACATGCAGTCAGTGTAGTGAGCAGATTCATGGGACAACCAGGGAGAGAACATTGGCAGGCTGTGAAGAGAATTTTCCGGTACCTTAGAGGTACATCTGACGTTGGCCTCATTTATGGAGGTGATACTCAGTGCTTGGTTACTGGCTATTCTGATTCAGACTATGCTGGAGATGTTGACACAAGAAGATCGATGACTGGCTATGTGTTTACCCTTGGAGGATCTGTCGTCAGTTGGAAGGCAACTTTGCAACCTACAGTGACTTTGTCTACTACGGAAGCGGAGTACATGGCCTTGACAGAGGCTGCAAAAGAAGGGATTTGGTTGAAAGGGCTGGTTAGTGATCTTGGTCTGCATCATGATCAGGCTACGGTGTATTGTGACAGTTTGAGTGCAATTTGTCTAGCCAAGGATCAAGTCCATCATGAGAGAACCAAACATATTGACGTAAGGTATCATTTTCTGAGAAGTGAGAAGAGAATCAAGGTGAAGAAAGTAGGAACTGCTGATAATCCTGCTGATATGTTCACAAAGCCGGTTCCACAGAGCAAGTTTCAACACTGTTTGGACTTGCTCAACATCAGAAGCTGTTAATTGCCCTGCGGGGCAACTCTGAGGAAGAGGGGGAGGCCTGGCACTATCATAGTGCGTCTGAAGAATCTGTTCGGAGAATTCAAGTCAAGGTGGAGATTTGTTGAATGCCTTGAATCGGGCCCTTTATTTTCTGTTGATTCTGTATGTTGGGCCCAAGCCTGTTAGGGCATAGCTTAGCACTATATATATATATATATAGACGCTATGGCAAACCCTATTCTGTAATTCTGTTTTTTGCCTCTCCATAATAAAACTGCTCCCTCTCTTCCCGTGGACGTAGCCAATTTATTGGTGAACCACGTAAATCTGTTGTCTTGTTTTTCGCGTTTATATTTTCTCGTATTATCTCAAATTCCGCACAACACTTAATAACAAGAGTAAGATAAACATAAAAAAATAAATTATCTCTTAATTTTTCAAACTGAATAAGTACTATTAAATAAATATTTTAATATAATGAACTAATAAAAATGGAAGATATACCTCGAATGTGAGAAGAATCTAATAAAGGAAAAGCAAAATAAAAAAGCAAAGATTTTTTATTGTGAAAGCTTAAAGACAACTGAAAAAGTTATATAAAAGGGGAAAAAATTACTTATAAATTGTTCTAGCAGCATATGCCAATATCCTTTTCTAAAACATCTCAAATTAAAAATGAAAAAGTTTTTTATAATATTTACGAGGAAAATCGATCATGTATCATTTTTAAAAAATATTTTTCTAATAGAAGTCACTAGAATCTATTGGGAACCATAGCATTGGAGACGTTTAATCTTTTTATCGCCGCAAGGCTGACTAATCGTACGCATCAGATTCGAATACCCCTGATTCTAAAAGGCCCATGAGTTCGAACGCTATATTGAATGTGTGATCGAAACTATGTAAATTTCTATGCAGATGAGGCGTCGATCGATCCTAGAGACGGTGGACTATCTAAAACCATGACTGAAAGGTCAATGTTCCTTATTGGTTGCACTTGAAGCAAATTTGGAAGACTCTTGAGAATAATTAATTACAACCTATCAAGGACAAGAAATTTCAATTAAAGCAATAAATTGAGAATATTAAGATGAGACTAAATCATGTAGGTGAATATATAAAATAATTCAAAGGAATTTGTGATAGTCTCACTATTACACAAACAATGTGACAAAGGTAGCAAGATTATAGATTATGCAAAAGATCTTGGAAACAAAAATAAATGACATAATATCTAACATACATTTAAATTTGACATCAACTAACAAATAATCGCTTTAACGACTTTGAGTGTGAACATCTAGCTATCTCAACTCATTTCCACTGTGAACACTCTAACTTAAATAATGGTCAACCTCTAAAAATTATGTGTCATATCAGCATCGTATTTTTATGAGACACAATGAGACGAGTTGAATTACTGTTTAGTTGTATTATGTCAATACAAAGCCTTGAGGATTGATATGCTAGGCAAAACCCAGCCATATACAACTCTCACTCAATATATATTGGGCCATATCAATTCAAAGATACTCTTAAAATGTATGAGTGATTTACGGGGCAAATCTTCTTTGGCAATAAATGACCAAATTTGCACCAAATCATAGTGAAATTATTTGCCAAAGAAGATTAGCCCAGTAATGCATCCACACATAACTTGAAGTCTCACTTGACCAATTGATTTTGATGTTGTGGTATATTTTAATACTATATGAAACTCTTTTATAGCAAAGTGGAAAAAGTAAGTATTCTTTTATTGGAGTATATTTCAATGCATATGCTTTGGGTAAGGAATAATAAATTTTAATTGAAAAATCTTACCACCTTTTTTCATATACACTTCTGGATCAATTACAATTTACATCCAGTTCTAATCTTTTTGTTTCAATAAAAAAAATGACTATTTAAAGTTAAATTATTTTTAAATAAAAAATCAAATCGACTAAAAAGAAAAATATATATTGCGTAAACTTACATCACAAGAAGAGTAATTATAAGGTTAAGAATGTGTTCGGTATGACGGAAAATATTTTCCTATTTTCTCAACTATATATATATATATATATATATATATAAATCCCTTGCCTTTCTTCATTTCCACATATCAACAATATAAAGTTCTTTTTTATAAGTGATGATAGTCGTATCAATATATAATACTCTATCTCAATTAATTCTCATGTGATCTAAATTTTTTATTAGTTCGTCCAAAAAAGAATGTCTTATCGAGAAAATTTCAAGAATTGAAGATTAATTGGAGAGCAAGAATCGCAGGTTATTCTCCTCTGGCAAGAAAGCTATGGTTATGCATAAATTATTTCTTGCCAAGGGAGAATTGCCCTACGTTTCTTTATTTTCCATAATATATAATATTTCATAAAGTGATTTTTATTTTAGTCGTTTTTACAATTTAAAATTTTCTCACATGATTATTGATGTTAGAGATGGTGAAATATAATCTCTATATATCTGAGAAACTTCGGCCTGATGACATGACCCGAAATAGAAAAAGAAAAAACTATTCCATGTTTTGTTTAAATATTAGCTAATTTCGAAATTGTTTTATTCTGTCAATTATATTAAAATGGCGAGGTTACTATTCCATGTAAAATGTGAGATAAAATAATTTTATGACATATCCCGAGGTTATTATGTCATGTAAAAGGTGGGGAAAAAAAATTCATGACATTTCTTTAGAATTATAAATCTAAACAGGGATAAGTACAAGCAAGGGGGCTAGACCTTACCTTACCAATCCTAATAAGATAATGAACTACTCCAACATTGAATTTCAAAATAAATAATTGCAGTTGATTGACATTAGATCATATTAATGCCTAATCAAGTATATAAAAACTTTAATCCAGATCCATGAAACTTTTCTTCTGTGATATGATTGAGTTTTTCACTCATCTCCACGGTAAAATAATTCTTCCAATCTCCAATTTCTCCTTTACGAAAGAACGTTTTATTTCCCTCTCCAGTTGACAACTTCTCATTTGTATTCACCTCCAAATTGCTTAAATTCTCAAAGCTGCACATTTTTAATATTTCATCCACAACTCCACACCTTTCTTCCTCTATAGAAAATTGACATTCTAAGAATTCAGCCAATCGTTTAAGTTGAATTTTTGGATTCTCTTTCATTTCTTCATACATCAAGAAAAGTACTTTGTTGGGATTTTCTACGCTTTGTTTCCAATAATCCAACACGTGATCCCAAAACGGACCATAAATGCTCACCCCCTTGCAAAAAAGATCAAACATTTCTTCAATTGAATTAGTATCTTTGTGATTAAGTCTTAAATTGTTTGAAAAATGCCACATAGAAATAAAAGTGTCCCTAGGATTCCTACACAAGTAAACAAGTTTGTTTTCTGAATCCTGAATAGATTTTGGCAATGAAGCAAAGGGCACATGAGTTGCCAAAAGTCTAGGTGAAGCAAAAGATGAAAAATCAGGGACTCGACCATCAACATAGAGTGTATGTTCCAAGAATGGAACAAGAATATGAGGATTCTTGACAAGCAAAGGATGATTTTGTTCAAAAACAGAATGTTTCATTCGATTCACTAGAGCAAATAAAAGTGATTTTAACCAAGTGGTTCCTGATTTTGGAGTTGTAACAAGGATGATATCGGTGTCTTGAGCTTGAAATTGTTGTTGACATGCAATCACACCTTGGATCAATCTTGGTGATGTCCAAAATCCTTGGTATTTGTAGATATATGATCCAATCCATCCTTTTTCTTTTGGTAGGGTAGAGAGCAATTCCTTACACTCTTCACTTAGGCTATCCTCTTGTAAATATTTGGGAGGAGAAGTTTGGGGTGTTGTCATGGTTTTGAGAATTGAGTGCTTTCTTCTAGTTACTTATATAGATATCAAAGTAAGTAGATTATCTTTCATTTTCATTTAAACAAGAAATTAAAATTAATTTTTTTTTGTAAAAAAAAAGTGAAATAACTTTCCTAGTCATAAAGATTATCCTCTTTCTCTTATGTCCAAAATTATATACATACAGAGATAATCAATGCTATTATCATTTAAATTATTTTATCCTCTTTCTCTTATGTCCAAAATTATATATATACAGAGATAATTAATGCCATTATCATTTAAATTATTTTATCCTCTTTCTCTATGTTCAAAATTATATATATACAGAGATAATTAATGCCATTATCATTTAAATTATTTTATTCTCTTTCTCTTATGTCCAAAATTATATATATACAGAGATAATTAATGCCATTATCATTTAAATTATTTAAGTCATTTAAATCATAATTTTAAAAGGAAAATGGATAAATATTTTTTCAAGTGAGTCACCTTTAGTTATCTAATATAATAATTTAATTCTTTCTATTAGTCAAAATGGGAATTAGGAATAAATGATTTCCTAGTCATCCTCGAATCATGTAAATAAATGATTTTCTAGTCATATGAGTGTCACATCACCTTGAATTATATAGATAAATAATTTGTCATAATCTAAGGGTTTTTCCCAAGAAAGTGATGATAATGAATAAGTCATTTTATTTTTAAAATTGTCACTTAGAATTAAGTTATAATCTTTCAAGTCAACTTAATCAAAATAAAATATATTTTTATTGATTTATGAAAACAAAAAATCGAATAAGTTAATGGATTATGTTAACCAAAGAAAAGGCATGAAGCACTTCTAAATCCTTTGGATGAGCTGTGGTTCTAGCATGATCACTTTTATCAATTTATATCTGCCTTAATAAATAACCTGCCTATGACTGGCTTAAGATATTGTTGAATTGTACTAGTCTTAACTAAGACGCGATGTTGCGATCTTAGCTTCTACATATAGATGCTTAAACGCGACCTCTTCTTGTGTATCACACCTAAATTTGAGTCTACTTGTTTGTTGAATCAAAGATTATATTTTGAAGAAGATTTAGATCAAGACGTGTAAACGTGACCTTGACACTTAATTAATTGTGACACAAAGTTGTGACCTTAGTCAAGACAAAAGATTACGAGCCTTGTTGATCACTACCTGTGAGAAAAATGTCATCGACATATAAAAGAAGGTAGATATTATTTTCATTTGTGTGACGAACGAATAAAGAGGTATCATAGGCACTACCACGTAACCCCTTTAGAGCACAATAAAGTGCTGAAACAAGCGAAAAATATATGTAACAAAATTGCGGATATTCTAGTGAATCGATTAATGAAGTAAAAAAGAATAGTAAAATTGCTTTAACAACTTTGAAAGCCTAAATCCTTTTTTACATGTATAAAATTGTTTGCATTGTATTATCCATATGATCATGATAATGAGCAAACAAGCACTATCCAAAGAAGGAAGCAGAAAACTCTTTTCGTTAGGCTCGTAAAAAGAAACACTTTTTATTTCAGTTATATGACATTTTTTTCTTATTAGTTCATTTCAAAACAGAATAATACATTTTTGTATTTTGAAAAAGCATATTCAACTGATCACCCTTCAAGATGCGCCATGCGTTTAATGACATATAATAACGTATTTCGAGAAAATTAAACAAAAGTTTTTTTTTTTTTTTACCTTTGTTGCAAACTTTGAATAGGAGTAATATTGTATGAATGATTTACGGGGCAAATCTTCTTTGGCAATAAATGACCAAATTTGCACCAAATAATAGTGAAATTATTTGCCAAAGAAGATTAGCCCAGTAATGCATCCACACATAACTTGAAGTCTCACTTGACCAATTGATTTTGATGTTGTGTATATTTTAATACTATATGAAACTCTTTTATAGCAAAGTGGAAAAAGTAAGTATTCTTTTATTGGAGTATATTTCAATGCATATGCTATGTGTAAAGAAATTGGAATAATATTGCAAAATCTATATATATACCTTGTCCACATTTCAGTTTATTTGATATTTTTTTTAATCTATAACGAAAGATACGCCTCTAAATTTGAAAATAATTAACCATGCACTTATCTTTTTATCCTTAAAGAGAAGTTTTAGAACAGTTTCAAAAGTATAGCCACATAAATGCTATGACATGTTTCAGACTACAAATTTCACAAAAAATAAATCATTTCTTTGGATGTGGCCCTTTCCGGAGTCCTGCTAAATGCAAAATATTTTGTGCACCAAAGTTTTTTTTTTTTTGGTTTAATCAGATGAACAGAGTCGTTCCATTTCTCGTTCCATTTAACTTTAGGAAAAAGAGGTTCAATCCTGAATCCGTCTCTAACTTGTTAACATATAAATTATTCCTTGACCTAATTAATTAGAAGTAAAGGTGAATTTAGAAGGACTATTTGAAGAGAATTTATGTCAACATTAACAAATCAATGTGACACTTATGAAAAAGCAACAACAACTAGCAGCATAATATCACAAAAGGGAAAAAGAGTTGAGATCTCTAAAGTTTTTGACCATGATTCCATGAAAATAATAAATTATATTGTGGGAATCTCTTGTTGTTGAATAGTCTCAACTCTTAATAGCATTTGTTGGCATATATGCTTTTCTTGTACCTTGTCATCATAGGATATCCTATTAAGGTGCCATGAACTCATACAACTCTCCATATGCTAGAGATTGGATTAACGGTGCTAAATTTAGTTAGTCGATAAAAATATAATTCGTTCAATCTGTAGGCGCGAGTTGGTTGAGCTAGCATATATTTGTTGAGGCTAATTTGGGTATAACCAAATTTGTCCATATAAAATTTGAGTAAATTTGGATAGTATATGTAGTCCATATTGACTTATAAGTAAATTAATAAAAATTGGTTGAATGACATATATCTATGTAGTCTATATTTACTTCAACATCTTTTCAATGAAGAGAAAGAATAAATCAAGTAACTAAAGTGACAACAATGAAGTTATGATGGAGTTATATGTTAAATCAAGAAACTAAAGAGACAATAATGAAGTAATGATGGAGTTATATGTCAAATCAAGAAATTAAAGAGACAATAATGAAGTAATGATGGAGTTATATGTTAAATCAAGAAATTAATGAGACAATAATGAATGGGAATCTAATTACAAAGATTCAGAATTTAATTTTCTAGTAAATTGATTTTGAATTTAACATATAAATACAACTGAAACTCTACCTCTACTCCTAATTACATGTAAAAGACACGCCAACATGTGTTTTGGAGTGAAACTGTTTCACCCTTAATCATAAGTCTCAAGTTTGAGTCCTATGTATAAAGAAAATCATGTTGGAAGCGCCAGTTCCAAATAGATCTTGCAGTTCGCGATCTGAATTTATTCAAAACTCTAATGTGGACTTTAAATACCGAATATTAAAAATAATATAAAATTTAAAGACTCTTTTAACAAGGAGAATATATAGTCACAACATCACATTATGTCTTTTTTCTTTTTTCTTCAGCATATCCCAAATGAATTATGCCAATATCAAATGACTATAAATGTTGGTGAACAAATAAGAAACTACTCAAAAGAATTTGAAGAATTGGAGAGGACAAGAAACGCAGGGTATTCTCCCTTAGCAAGATTGCTTTATGCATGAATTAAATTCTTTCTTGCCAAGGGAGAATTGCCCTGCGTTTCTTCATTTCCACAAAAGTCTAATTCATCTGGTGTCTGATATTTATATGACGATTCAATTAAATTTTAGTTTTTTTTGCGGGATTCATTTTTAAGGGCAATATTTTTAGCATGAGTTTTTTTAATAGCATGTATATTTATATAGAGTCAAAAACTTAAACAAATGATATATTTTAACTATTTCTCAAACTCAACTAAAAAGTTGGATAGATAACACTTCTGTTTTTGATTTTTTATTTGGTGTAATATCTGCATTGAAGCTCGATTAATCGGGATTTGTGTTGTGTAGTGCTCAATATTGGAAGCGCTTTCTATCAAAAACTTTTTCGTTAAAAAAATTCGAAAATCAAAATCTTTAATTAAAAAAAAGCAACCCTATCTGCTGCCTCACATCTTTTTGTAGTGATAATTAATTAACACTAATTACTTGTAATGCAAACAAGAAAATTAAAAGAGATCAACACTTCACATTTTGTCTTTTCTCTTTCACTTTCATACCTTATGGGCTAACAAAAAGAAAGTGATATTTTTTTTTTTACCTGGATTACATGAACAACTAGCTAAAAGGACAATAATAATAATAAAATTAAAGGGGGACAAAACTTAGAACTACATCAATTCTTCCCAAAAGGAGACTATTTATTACTTGAAATTTTCAAAACTTTGCTTGTGGATAGACATTTGAAGTGCTCTAGTCAAAGCTCTTACATCCAAAGTAGCTTCATTTTCAGCTTCCACAATAGCTTCCATCCCAAAGAAGTACCTACTTGTAATCCTAGCTTGAACAACAATTAGTTTCATATCTTCAAATGCCTCCAAAATTGATACTAGCACATCTTTTCCCTTTTTGCATGTCACTTTCACCAAAAATCTTGTCCCAATAAGCTTTTCCACTTTCACTTCCTACAACAATGATAAATAATAATAATAATAATTACGGCTCAGTTTCAAACAATTTTCTGACTATCTATATGGGACCACTACTAACCCTCATTAAAAAACAAATTGATCATCGCGAATCTGTCGTTTAATAGTTTATAGTAGCTCATATAGCTAACAAAATTTCAAACATAATCCATCGCTAACATGTGATAAATTTTGTTATTTCGCTACATAATTTAAGGGTCGTTACTTCGTGTTGTTGTTTGTCGTACTTTTTTCGTCCGTTAAAATATACCTCTTTTTTTTACAACTCTTTCATTTTAACCACACATGACATGCTTAACAACGTCACAAGATTAAAAAATATTTTTTTGTTTATTTTAAATATTTTAGAACTATATAATTCAAAAAAACAATATGATTCTTACTTTCATAAACTACGTATCAAATAAAAAGTATACTCAGAAATTAAAACATATATATATAGAGAGAGAGAGAGAGAGTACTTGGACATGATTTAAGAGTTGCTGATACTCTCTTTGAATGGCTTCTAGCTGGAGTCTAAGCTTGATGATATAAAGGAAAGCATCCAAGATAATAGAGTTCTTTTTCACCTTCACAATAAAATAAAATAAAATAAATAAATTAGATAGTTGCTTTACTATTTATATTTTGAAAAAGTGACTAGAGGTAAAGAAATGAACTCCATCCATTCATTTTCAAGTGACATTATTTATTTATTTAAATTTATGAAAAAGAACAGAGATTTTGAGAATAATTTAATTTTAAACAAACATGCATTCGTGTACATATTCTTCAAATATTTTAAACAAAATTCTAATAATTTAAGTATTACAAATCAACATATAGCTAACGACTATTCAACTCCCAAAGAAAATAATTAACAACTTTACATAAAAATAGAACCAAGGGAAGAGTATACAATAGGCTAGCCTTTGTCGTAAAAAAGATAAATATATGTATTACAAACTATGTCTCGTAAATTAGAACACAAAATATATATATATATATATATATATATATATATATATATAAACTAAAGTAAAGAAGAAAATGATGATTTACTGATTTGGATTTTGTAAGTGTTCGTAAAAGGTGAAGCTTGCTACGCATTGCCATTTTAGTTTGCACTCTTCTTGATGCCATTTCTCTCTCTACTTTTCTATTTCTCTCTCTTATTCCCTTTATTAATGGTTTTGTTTGATGTGAAGAATGAATAAAGAAGAGGTTTTTATAGAAGGAATATTGTAGTAAGTGATCGGTATGACCATCAAAGAATGTGGTGCAATAAACGAGGTTGTTCGTCTCTTAATTAACCAGATCACTTAGATTTAATTTGAGCCTTGAATATGAATTGTAGTGGAATAGTCGGAATCCTTTCATTCTTGATTTAAGATCACAGATTTGAACGCATGAAAATTAAAAAAAAAAAAAAAGATGTTAGGAGTGTTGCATTTAGAAATAGGTTTTATAACGTGCGAGTTTAGATTTAATCAGACTCTGATACAAATATTGACATCGAGTAAAATACAAAAAATAAAAAAACATGTATGTTATATAATTACGGATGAATTGTAGTGGAATAATTTGGAAATGTCTGCAAATGAAAAAAAAATCTTTGTATAAAAGTATTATCTCTAAAAATAAACCCTACGAATTTGAAATTTAATCAAATTTTAATATAAATATTAATCGTGGAGCGGAAACCAGCCCCAATAAGTGATCACGGAATGTCAAGTTATTTGCTGACATACTTCCCTTTTTCTATCTCTAGGTTGTCATTCTCTCTTTTAAGTAAACTTTCGTTGATTAATGTGAAAATATTTGATTAAATATATTTTAAAAATTACATTATGATAAAATAAAAGTATATTTAAAAATATTATGATAAAATGTTACGTTGATTTGTTGTAAAGAGCATAATATGTGTCTGTTAATCATTTTATAGATATTTTTCTTAATTTTTTTTTTCTAATATTTTATTCTTGATGAAAATTATAGGGGACTTTTAATTATGAAATATTTGGATACATAAATGGGTAGGTAAAAGTTAAATGAGAGTCCAAAATTGTACAGTCACTGGCAATTTGCCTTATAACATGGAATCAGCTGAAAAGGACTGATAGCAATGACAAATGCCATGGAACAAGACAACCCTTCTTAATGCAGGTTAGGTTACATTAGGACCTTCAACTTTATTTTAAGTCGAAGTTCGATCAATTTAAATTCGCACGAGAATAGTATTTGGATAATATGAGCTTTTGAAATTGAAATAAATTTGGCATGGATGGGTCATATAATACTAGGATGAACAATCTGTACTCCTGAAAATTCAAATTCGAGAGCTTTAATATCTAAGAATAAATAAATAGTTATCACTTCATCATAGTTATAGATGTTAATTAGTCGTTATTTATATGACCTGTGATTTTAATTAGAAAAACAACGCTTAAAATCGATAAATACTTATTCACGCGTGATATTCACGACGATAATAATTTATTGTGTCTATTTTCTAAGTTTCTAACACCCCCCCCCCCCCCCCCCCGTAGTCTCATCCTTTCCATTGCCACACCTTTACACCTACCAGGACATTATAAGATTAGCTTAAATTAGTACTTTTTTTATCTCAATTTATGTGATATTTTTCTTTTTTTAAAAATCAAACAATTTAAGTTTGATTAGAAATTTTTGCATGGAATATTAGAAAAAAAATTGAAATGAAATTTATATATTTGTAAACTACGTAGGAAGTACTATAAATCAAAATAATTAAAAGATATATAAAAATTTTACGATCAAATATAGACATAGAGAGTACTAACTATCTATTACAACACACCTCAAAGCTAACTAGACCAAGTGTAAGTAGCTTATAGTTTAGATAGAAAACTCGAAAAAAAAAAACTTTCAAGTTTGTCTATTATTGTCATCTCATTTTTTATATTATTTATATAACTCTAACCAGCTATCGAAGAATTTTGAACTTCGCATTAGATGTAGGAATAGGAGTAGGGGATGGAATTTGAGAATAATGTGGGAAGTATTATAGAATTTAAATTAAAGTGATGGATGTATGTCAAATTTGTGAGTCAGTCAGCTTTAGATTTGCAGTACTAGTCATCACGAGACCAATCAATTAGCTAAATTCACCCAATGACACAACTTCCCTTTGTCTAAATTTGTCAGACTTGTAGCTCACATGCCCTGCCAACTAAAGCTCTATCTGTTTTATTCCATCTTTTTTCCACTTATATCTTCTTGGTATTCAAAAAAAAAAAATCTTTACTTTTCGATAGCCACTTTAAAATTTAAAATTTATAGTTGAATATATAAATATTTAGTAAAGTTTTAATATATATGATAGTAGTTATTAAAACTTACCCTAGCTCCGTTCGACATGAGCAAAAGCTACTGAGTTACTTGATAGATTCACCCCTATTTAGGATATTGTTTCATCTCCTTCTTATCTTTTTTGTTTCTTCATTTATCTCGATTTAAGTGATTTATTTTGAAATTTGTGATTTTAAAATATTATATATATATTTATGTGGCTATAAATGAGATTACTAAGGATATAATAAGGAGTTTGAAGTTAAAGTGTATCTGAATACATAAAAATATCATCATTTGGTGACAAATTTAAAGAATATACTACAGAATCCTAGCTTATAAAATACATGCTCCAATATTTGCAAACTCCTAAACCATATTAGACTTTCATATATCTAAGTTACCAACACAATTTTGGTTTCATAATCAGGGTTTTGGTATTCGTTTTGGACTCGATTAATTCTTTGTATTATAGGATTTTTAGGAAGCAAAATATTCGATATACACCAAAGGCGACTTATTTCCATGACTCCATACACGAGATTTTGATTCAGAACTCAATAAGCAAAAAACTGTTGTATACTTCAAAGCTTACTAATGCGTCATAACTCTGAAGTTAAACATGATTAGGAAAGAGTATTACTAGGATGTGTTAACCCTGAGAAGTTCTCGTGTTGTATCCCTCCTTTTATGGTTTGTATCTGTTTTTTAGCCAACGAAACGATCTATCCCTCTTTATCTCTGTGATAGAAATAAAATCTGTGTATATCGTATCTTTTCGAAATCTCTATCACTTAATGAGACTAGACTATGTTGTTGTTGTTGTCTATACCAATAAAGATGGTATGTAAGTCTCTTAAATAATTTAAACTATGGAACAAAAATAGTAGTGTCCACAATTGTCCTTTTATTTCTTTGTCTTTCATTCATTCCCTTTTAGATAGAAAAAGCCAAACAGACAGAACCTTACTTAGTTGATAGCAATTAGTGACAAGACATGTCTTTTCCTTTTTCATTCTTTTTTTCTTATTCACAGGCGTGCATATATATCATCTGAGAATTTAAAAGAAAAATACATACAAAAAAGCAAAAACAAAATGGAAAATTGGATTTTAGTAGTTACATATTTCCTTAAATCACTCTTTTTAGCTTTGTTTTTTTGTGGTACATATATTGCTATTATAATCTTTTTTATAAGAGTAGCCCAGAGTCCTTTTCTGTCTACTCATTTCTTGATAGTACTTCAGTCTGTTCTATGCTATGTAGCCTTAGCTTGTCTCCTTCTCCTTGACATGTCTTTCTCCCTCCACTTTCCTTTCTTCGGAGACGACGGATTCAGGATTTGAATAGAGTATCGTATCCGTTTCAATTTCTTTGTTTTATTTTTTACTTGACAAATTTTTAAGAAAATAACAAGACGTTCAAGTCTTGTGATCATAAATTAAAGATGTTTAGAATGTACCAAAATATATTTTTATGATATTAAACATTTTAGGTGGAAAGTTGAAATAAAAGAGTTGTCCAAAAAGAAAAGAGACGTTCTTTTTAAACGAACTAAAAAGGAACGTAAGAGAAACAAATTGAAACGAAGGGAATATTATAGATTATAATTCAGGATCGATCTTATCAAAACCTATTCTATTTAAACAAGTTCGAAAATATATTATTTGTACTTATTTAGTAAATCTTTAATCATAAATAAAAAGTCCGAGCAAAATTTAATTACTGGATTCAGATGAACCAATAATTTTAGCCTTTGAAAATAGTGTAAATTATTTATACTTGTTCCTTCTCAACCAAAATTTTAGCCTTAGCTTGTCTCCTTTTCATGTCTTTCTCCTTCATTTCCCTATCTTGTAGACGGATTCAAAATTTGAATATTATGGATTTTAGTTCGAGATTTTATCATAATTTATTTTATTTATCAAGGTCACAATATGTTATATATCTGTACTTACATACACAAAAAAAATAAACGTATACATACATACATATATATACATACATACATATATATATATATATATATATATATATATGTAAAGTACGAGCGGAATTTAATTACTGTATTCATATGAACCATATAAATGAAACATTCAACCAAAAAAAAATAACCTTAGCTTGTCTCCTTAATTCTCCTTGACATGTCATTCCCCCTAATAATTGGTTAACATAATCAAGAAATTGACTAGTTTTTGTAAAAGATGCAGGCAAAATTTTGTGATGGAGAAGTCTTCCAAAAAAGTATTCGTGAGTTAACTAGCACACAATCGTACAAAATTTAGAAAAAATAAGAAAAAACGTAACATTATTCGTTGCATATTCCTTAGTGATGTGTCTCCTTTAGCATTTCAGTGTTACGAAATAGAAATTCAAGATTTTAAACATTTTATCATTTGTTAGTCCATTTATTTTTTGAAAATAAATCGACTGGCTTTGTTAGCCAACTAAAAAAACTACAAGTTGGTGGTAATAGTCATTTCTCTCCAAATAGATTTGATAACCTACAACGATGAGGACATCTTTGTGGAAAGTGAAGAAGAGGATATGTTGGATCATCGTTTTGCAAATGCAGATATTTCTCCTAGGCAACATCGCGATAACATAAAGAAGCATGAAAGAAAGAATATTAGTTGGGATAGTAAGATAATCTTACTGAGGAATTTGTTCCAAGACACCTACCGATTCAACTGGCAAAACAAAATCACATAATGGTGTCAACAAGATCCAATAAACCGAAGAAAAGGAGATGAACTACCAAGAACTATTGGACAGATTTGAAGAAGAAAGACAAAGGAAATATCTGTTTTTACTTAATGGGAGCGAAAAAAGCTAAAACAATACTTAAAATGAGACAAAGGAAATACCTCATTTTGGTCTTTTCTTAGAATTGACGTTTTTGCTCCAACTAGAAAGGAAAGACCTCATTTTCGTCTTATAGAATGAACGTGAAAAGCAGAATCCTTAAAACGTATGATTCAAATATCTGACAAAATGATTATACAAAAAGTCGAGAAAGCATTACATGACCTATTTCAAGATTAGATGATTCACCTCTTAATTCGCTTGTGAGGGACAACTTGGAAATGTCAAATACAAGGAAACAACCCATAAAAACAGAGAGCTTATGCAGTTAAAGATCCCGTTCACGATGCAGAATAGTTGAGTCAACTAGCACTACAGCAAAAATAACTTTGAGTAGCATTAAATATTGACATTAATAAAGAGTGTTAAAGTTTTTACCGGCACTAGTTCAGTGTCATTAGAACCAATGTCGCTAAAGGCTTCAGGGACATATACAAAGAGTGTTAATTGCCGCTAAAAATACATATTTAGTGGCAATTAAGAATTAAGTACCGCTAATGATCATTTTTAATATAGTGTAGCCAAGCTAGCCTTTTCCGATGCTGTTAAGACTAAAATATACAAGTTGTCCACCGTAAATCAATGACAAATTTGGGTTATAAAACGTAATTTTCCACTGACCAACTCACTGGACTGGAAAAATGCATGGTTAAAAGCAGATTCTCGATGAAACTCTTGAGAAGCTTCCTAATCAAGGCAAATAAATATACATTTTATCCTCACCATTAGTTACTAATTTCCAAATTATTTTTCAAAACCTAACAGTATACATCAATTAATATTTATTATTGTGTATTGTGTTACTCATGTAACTTTTAAGGCATAATTTCTCTGTTCATTTACCCACATTCTTCACCTATAAATAGTGGTGGTCTTAGGACAAAAATAGAGGTGAGAAGTAGTATATTGCACGTTGAGGTTAGTGTATTGAAAGAGAGAGTTGAGACAAAGAAGAATATTCTAAGTCTTCAACTATTCACTATATAAAAAAGAGTAATTTTATATTGAAGGAAGGTGTACGTTCTTTTGGTAGAGTTTTGGACTCTTCAACTAATATGGAATTTGAGTTATACGACGTTTTTAGGTTATTGTATCATGGAGGGAACCAATAAAGAGTTATACTGCCGTAGATTACGTCGCATTTTCTTACTGGAGATAACATTTGTAAATTCTAGCATTTGGTACTTGGGACAAAATCAACTTTCAGGATTAACTCCAAATTATTTGGGGAATCCAATAAATTAATTGTTTGACTGTAGAGTATGGATTGAGGTCAACAAAATGTGATGTCAATAGTTGCTGGAAATGTTTTACTAGGAAGGCAAATAACAAACTATTCTTTCCAAAACTCTGTTAACTCAAATCAAACTGTAATTGCAGACAGAACAAGAAAATCTTATATTTTATACGAATTAATCAGAATCATGCATTAAGACAATAATCACTCATGCAAACACTTTAAGAGTTAACAATTTGCAGAAATTCATTGAGGAAACTACCCATAAAAACAGAGAGCATATGCCCATTCGCGATGCGGAACAGTAAACCAGCCCTTTTCGATGTAGTTCAAGACTAAACACTGCTAGTTTTCCACCGTGAATCAATGATAAATTTGTGTTATAAAACGTAAAACTAATTCACTGGGAAAATGCATTGATTCTCAATGTAACTCTTGAGAAACTTACTAATCAAGGCAAATAAATATATATTTTATCCTCACCATTAGTTACTTGCTTCCCAAAATCATCTTTCAAAACTTAAACACCATACATCGATTAATATTGGATATCGTGATAAACTACTCATATTATTTTTATGTTTAAACTCAAGGACTATTGCATTCTCATTTTCAACAATGTGAGAAACATACCATGTGAATGTCACAAAGTTGAATTCTTGATCGATGAGGCCACACAGGCAAAACACACATTTGTGGCCACACACATGTTAACACTACAATCACGGTTTGCAATCTAAGGTTTGAAAATAATGGATAGATTTCATACCTGAGACCTGAGTGAGTGCTTGAAACAATAAAGGGTTAATCATTCGCTAAAATTCAACAAATAACAACTTTTCAGCTCCTGCAGTTGAAAAATAATGATTCAAAGTGTTCATCTTGAATTTTTTGTTCCTAAAATAATGACCTTAACTTGAAAAAAAATTGCTTGAAAATTAGAATAACTTATACCTCATGGACAACAATTCCATCTCATGATTTGGGATGAAATGCCAAATTTTCCAAAAAGTTTGATTTGGGAGTTCTATATTATCATTTCACATTTTTCAAATACAAAAATTAGTCACATGTTTAAATTTTATTAAAAGAAAATACTATTTTATATCAACCAACCATTTATTTCTTATGTTTGACAAAGTTTATAATTGATATTACTTTTACCAATATGTAAACAACTTAAATCGGATATTATTATTACTCTCACTAATCAAATTCGTATTTATACTAGTTTCTAAATACATACATTTCTCATATATCCACTCAACAAGACTAGCTAGTGAATAATTTAACATGATATATATATATATATCATGTTATGGATGCCAACTTGGTAACACCAATGGATCATCGCTTACAGAAGAAGCTAGATGTTGTTGCATCAATCATGAAAGTGGCATTAGATTGTTGTGTTGAATCTCCGGCAACAAGGACAAACATGAAAGATGTTGTAGGGATGCTACAGAAGATCAAGATTCAACTTCTTGCATGCTGAGCATGTTCTCTGAATCTCTCGTTTCGAATCAATCACTTTTTTTGTTTTGTTTTAGCACTTTGATTCTGTTTTCAGAAATGCTAGTTGGTTGCAATAAATGACTCTGTTTCCTCTTAAAAACTAAAACCAAACTGACCCTCTTGAAAATCTTGAAGCAGAATGATCTTAGTTTTTGTAAATTGTTAGAGGAATAAACTATATGAATACAAATAGGCAAAAAATGCATTCATGCCAGATATGAAGAAGGGTCTCATCCAAGGTTGTAACTTGTAATGCAGGCAAACTACAGAAACATCAATGACTGAATCGAACACTCAAAATCGTACTTAAGACTTGGTAGAAAACACAAAATAATTTGCAGATATTCATTGAGGCAAAACGTCAAACATGTTGTGGGCAACAAATCATGCAGTAAGTTACACACATTCATATATTAATTGCTTTATCAGTGTCTTGAAAACAATGGATAGATTTCATACCTGAGACCTGACTGAGTGCTTCAAACAATAAAATCATTTGCTAAAATCAACAAATAACCACATTTTAGCTCTTGCCGTTGAAAAATAATTCAAAGTGTTCCTCTTGAATTTTTGATAAAGGGAAAAATATATATACACTGTGGTAAATAATACGTTGATATCATTCATAATACTTTTTGAAACACCGTGTTTCAAAAACTATAATATATATATCATTTACTTTAATCATTATAATAATGCATAAATTTACATTTTAATTTAACTTTAACAAACATTTATATCCTTCAACATTTAATGTGTATTAATAAATTATTTTTAACTTGTATAATATTAAACAAGTACATACACATAAAATTACATCATGCATAACATTCTATGTGTATTATGTCACATAGAACAAATGTCTATTTGTTCAGTGTTATATTAGTTTAAGTGTGTACTTGTGCACATTCGAAAATGAAGGGCGTAGATGTCCAACTGATGCTAAGTTAAAAAACACATTTATGCATTATGCTTAAAAATTGATGTGTTTCGGATACTAAACTATCAATTGTTTTCACAGAAAGTCCCTCAACTTTCATTTTCAACTCAAAAGTCACTAAACTATAATTTCTTTGCACAGAAAGTCACTCAACTTTCATTTTCAACTCAAAAGTCACTAAACTATGATTTCTTTGCACAGAAAATCATTCAACTTTTATTTTCAACTCAAAAGTCACTCAACTATGACTTCTTTGCACATAAAGTCACTCAACTTATTTAATTAATTTTTTCATTAAAATTTAGTGACATGAAATTTTAATTATTAATCAAAATTTTAAGAATCAAATATATTTTTTTATGAAAACAATTGATAGGAGGGGGTGGTAGGGGGCTGGTGTAGGGGTGAGGGTGAGGTAAAAAAATTGAAGTTGAAAATATTTTTTTAAAACAAGCTTTAATTTTTTTTTCTTGGAGTCTGATTTGAGGGTAGGAACAACATAAATTGTAATATGAAGTTGGATGAGAGTTTTTAGAAAATATTCTTTTAAGTTTTAAAAGAAAGTCATTTTTCTTAAATTTGAAAAAAAATGAGTTGAGTTAAAAAATATTTTTTCAAAATATTTAATCCAACCAAACATAAGAAAATTGAAAGTTACAAGATATTAGAAAAAGAGTATTCTTGAGAACTTTTTTTTTAAAAAAAAATGGAGGACAAAAACATAGAAGACACTTGAGAAAAAGGTAATTAAGAAATGATGCATAAATAAATCATAGGTAAAAAATATGTTAAAAGAATAACAATGAGATATTACTACGTTGAGAAATATGATAGGTCCTTTTCCACTATATGTTCCATGGAGAGAGATATTCGCATTTCCTCAAACATATATAAATCATGAATTCTTCAGAATAGTTTAAATATTCAAGAAGATAATTATAAAATTTTGTGAACAGATAAGATACATCCGTCCAGCGAATAATTTAACAATTATTACTGGTCTACCATATTGATGATATGAGTCAATTTATGCCTTTATCTATTGATTTTAAAATGAGTGGTTTTCAACACTTTGGATACCAAAAACACAACAAACAATGAAAGACACATTTTTTTTTGTTTCATTGAAAACACTAATTTAGTTGCATTAAAGCTGATATGTTACTAGTAATACCATTTTCCTACTAGTAATATTTTTACCTATGGAGAGAGCTTTGACATCTTTTCTGTTCACATTGCTATTCTTGTTGCTTCAATATGTTATGCCTTGTTCATCCACGACTATTTTGACGGATCAATCGACTCTTCTATCTCTGAAATCCCAAATTATTTCCGACCCCTTTCATTACTTGGATGAGAGTTGGTCTCTCAATATTTCTGTTTGTGATTGGATAGGAGTAACCTGTGACTATCGTTACCAGCGAGTGAAGTCGTTGAATCTTTCCAGCATGACTCTTACAGGGATGATTCCCCGGGAATTTGGAAACCTCACATTTCTTGTTTCTCTTGACTTGAGAAGGAACCATTTCCATGGATATTTGCCTCAAGAAATGGCAAATTTGCGTCGGCTTAAGTTTGTTCATTTAAGTGTGAACAGCTTCAGTGGGGAGTTTCCTTGTTGGTTTGGGTTTTTAGACCAACTTCAAGTTTTAAATCTTGCAAATAATCGTTTCACTGGTTCCGTTCCCTCGTCACTCTCGAATGCCTCCAGATTGGAGACTTTAAACATATCTTCCAATTTACTGGAAGGAAACATCCCGGAAGAGATTGGCAATCTTCACAACCTGAATGTGTTGTCCATGGAACATAATCAGCTTACGGGTTCTATACCATTCACAATATTCAATATTTCTAGAATTGAACTCATTGTATTTTCAAACAATAGCTTATCAGGAAATCTTCCTAATGGTTTATGCAATGGTCTTCCAATACTCAAAAGGCTTCATCTATCAATGAACGAGCTTCGTGGCCATCTGCCTACAAGCTTGTCAAATTGTTCACAACTACAAGTATTATCTTTAGCATCTAATGATTTTGATGGACGAATACATAGTGAAATTGGAAGATTGAGTAACTTGCAGGGATTGTATCTTGGAAACAACCATTTCACAGGTATGTTTTATCTTATGAGTGAAATTGTATTATTGTATCTAATCACCTCACATCTTTTTTATCGCACGTCAAAATAAATGCAGGGATTATTCCACAAGAAATAGGAAATCTTGTTAATTTGGTGGAGTTAACCGTGGAGAATAACCAGATTAGCGGCTCTATCCCGATCTCCCTATTCAATATTTCTAGAATTGAAGTCATTTCATTTTCAAACAATAGCTTATCAGGAAATCTTCCTAATGGTTTATGTAATAGTCTCCCAATGCTCAATGGGCTTTATCTATACACAAACAAACTTCGTGGCCATCTGCCTAAAAGCTTGTCAAATTGTTCACAACTTCAAATATTGTCTCTATTCGAAAATGATTTTGATGGACGAATACCTAGTGAAATTGGAAGATTGAGTAACTTGCAGGAATTGTATCTTCGAAACAACCATTTCACAGGTATGTTTTATCTTATGAGTGAAATTGTACTATTGTATCTAATCACCTCACATCTTTTTTATCGCACATCAAAATAAATGCAGGGATTATTCCACAAGAAATCGGAAATCTTGTTAATTTGGTGGAATTACACATGGAGGCAAACCAGATTAGCGACTCTATCCCGATCTCCCTATTCAATATCTCATCGTTGGAAACTGTTTCACTATGGAAGAACAATCTCAAGGGATCCTTACCACGGGAGATTGGCAACTTAACCAAGATGCAGATTTTACGTCTTCACGAAAATAGGTTTACTGGTACGTATTCAAAGTGATATATAGCAATCTGTTTTAATGAAGTAGCTAGCTAAATTCATTCATGTGTTACCAGGTGAAATACCCAAAGAGATCAGAAATCTCGTTGAGTTGGAGTTTCTTAGTCTTGGGTTTAATAGTTTTAGTGGTTCACTTCCAATGGAGATCTTCAACATATCAGGGATGAGAGTAATGGGTCTTTCATTCAATAATCTATCAGGAACTCTACCACCAAACATAGGTTCTACCTTACCCAACATCGAAGAGCTTTATATGAGCGACTTAACCAATCTTGTTGGGACTATTCCTCATTCTATCTCCAATTGTTCAAAGCTGACTAATCTAGAACTTTCAGATAACAAACTCAGTGGCTTAATACCCAATTCTCTTGGATATCTGACTCATCTACGCTTCCTTAACTTGTTGCAAAATAATTTAACCATCGACTCCTCATTAAGCTTCTTCACTTCCTTAACCAATTGCAGAAATTTAACATATCTTATTCTATCTATGAACCCTCTAAATGCCATCCTTCCTGTCTCCATGGGGAACTTCTCCAAATCTCTTGTACATTTTTATGCCAGTGAATGCAACATCAAAGGAAAGATTCCAAATGAAGTTGGAAACTTAAGCAGCTTGTTAGACCTTCATCTTTCTGATAATAACTTCATTGGATCAATTCCTACATCAATTGGCAACTTGAGAAACATTCAGCGCTTCAACTTGAGTAACAACAAACTTACAGGATTTATTGGAGATCACATTTGTAAATTGCAGCATTTGGGTGAAATTTACATGGGACAAAATCAACTTTCAGGATCTCTTCCTAATTGTTTAGGGAATGTTACTTCCCTTAGATGGATATATCTTGCTTCCAATAAATTGAGTTTCAATATACCAACAACCTTAGGGAATCTTAAAGATCTAATGGTTCTTGACTTGTCATCAAACAACATGGTTGGTTCTTTACCTCCAGAAATTGGAAATCTAAAGGCTGCGACACTGATAGATCTGTCAATGAATCAATTCACAAATGGAATTCCTACAGAAATTGGAGGATTGCAAAATCTGGAGATCCTTTCTTTGAGACACAACAAGTTGCAAGGATCTATACCTGACTCAATCAGCAACATGGTAGGCTTGGAATTCCTAGACCTTTCTCATAATAATATATCAGGAATCATTCCTATGTCTTTGGAGAAACTTCAATACCTCAAGTATTTCAATGTTTCTCACAACAAATTACATGGTGAAATACCCTCGGGGGGTCCTTTCAAGAACCTCTCCAGTCTGTTTTTCATCAACAATGAAGCATTATGTGGTTTGTCAAGGTTTAATGTCCCACCATGCCCCACATCATCAACGCATAGATCAAATAGGAACAAACTGCTACTGCTACTTCTTGTGCTGGGAATAGCACTTGTATTTGTTCTTATTACCTTTGTGTTCCTATGGATAAAGTATAGAAGAGGTAAAAGAGATTCTCAACAAGCTGATTCATTGACTATGGCAACAACAGAAAGAATTTCATATTATGAACTGCTCCAAGCAACTGAGTCGCTTAGCGAGAGTAATCTGATTGGTTCTGGAAGTTTTGGCTCTGTCTACAAAGGCGTTCTCAGAAGTGGAACTCATATTGCAGTTAAAGTGTTCAATCTGCAACTGGAAGCGGCATTCAAGAGTTTTGATACAGAATGTGAAGTTTTGCGCAGCCTTCGCCATAGGAATCTCGTAAAAGTCATCACTAGTTGTTCCAACCTTGATTTTAAGGCTTTAGTGCTCGAGTATATGCCTAATGGAAGCCTTGACAAGTATTTGTATTCCCACAACTACTTCCTAGACATTAGGCAGAGACTTAGCATTATGATAGATGTAGCATGCGCGTTGGAATATCTTCATCATGGATGCTCCTCTCCGGTGATCCATTGTGACCTGAAGCCTAGTAACGTATTGCTGGATGAGGATATGGTTGCCCACCTAAGCGACTTTGGGATTTCAAAACTGCTTGGTGAAGATGAGAGTGATTTATACACAAAAACCTTAACAACATTTGGTTATATTGCACCGGGTACGTCTCTTTGTTTTTGCTAATTTGAGCATGGATTTTTTGTCTTTCTTTTTCCAAATCAAGAAAGTATATTGCATCTTTTAATTAATTGTTTGACTGTAGAGTATGGACTGGATGGACTGGTGTCAATAAAATGTGATGTCTATAGTTACGGGATCATGTTGCTGGAGACGTTTACTAGGAGAAAGCCTAATGAGTTTGAGGGAGATCTTAGCTTGAAGCAATGGGTGAGTTATTCATTCCCAGAGGCAGTAATGGATGTTGTAGATGTCAACTTGATAACACCAATGGATCATCGCTTACAGAAGGAGTTAGATATCGTGGCATCAATCATGGAAGTGGCATTAGATTGTTGTGCAGAATCTCCGACAACAAGGACAAACATGAAAGATGTTGTTGGGATGCTACAGAAGATCATGATTCAACTTCTTGCATGCTGAGCAACGTTCTCGGAATCTCTTATTTGCTGCAAATGTTTACTAAATTGTTAGATTCATGTAAGCATTGTTGTTTTTTGTTAATTTTGTTTTAGCACTTTATTTCTGCATGATTCTGTTTAGGAAAACTGGTTGGTTTCAATAAATCTCACAATTTCCCCTCCACACTTGCTTTGTTCATGACTCTAAATTGAGTGGTTTCAACACTTGGATGATCAAACTGACAACTAGCACAGGAAGGCCTCTTTCTAGTCCAGTAGAATGAATGTCAAAAGCAAATTCCTCAAAATCGTATGATTTAGATACCTGACAAAACGAATAGAGATAGAAAGATCTAAATAACTGAAATGACATATTTCAAGATCAGATGATCCACCTCTTTGTTCACTTGTGAGTATCAACTCAGAAAAGTTAGATACGAGGGAAATATATGTATCCACGTATATTAGGCACTATCCTTCCCGCCCACCTCATTAATATCAATAGGAATGAATCCGAGGGTAGCTTGATTATCAACAAATATATCTAACATGTGTATCTTCTTTTATGTTGTCTCAATATAATCGAGAAAGGCAAATAACAAACTATATATGTTTCCCGAAACTCTGTTAACTTAAATAGACTTACACACATCGTGTCACACTCTTATACCACGGAAATTTAGTAGTTCAGTTGGTTGGCTACTTGAACTTTCACCTTGTTGATAAGGTACCAATTCGATTTCCCTCACCCTTAATCGATTCTGAGTTTGAGTTCCGAAAATGAAAAAGAATCATAAAAGAAAGTATTTTTTTTCTCTTAATTAGGTCTCGTGTGACATGAACTTAGATTAATCATAATTTTAATCCAAAACAACACAATGAAACCTAAAAAGATAATTGTCTTCCTTGTTGCCTAAAAAGACAAGATTAGAAAACGTATAAGATAATAATCAACAGTATGATAAAATTGTTATAAATGGACTGTCAAAATGTTCTAGGGAATATGAGAATTTAATTAAATAAAACAACACAAAATAATTATAAAGCCATATGGATTGTCACTTAACATGACAACAATCCTCAATTATATTGTATACTTTTTCTATTTCAATATGAGTATTTAATCTTTCGTGTCATTCTTGTTTTTAAATTTTCAGAAGATAATTGTTTCTTTATTTAACGTTTGTGGTTGACTTTTAATTCTTTTTTTAAAAATAAAAATAAAAATAAATTATAAGATAATGACTAGGTTTAAATTATAAAAAAAACAGCTTGAACCCTAGTGGACCACATCATCTATCACTACAACTTTCTCTGTTCACTTTTACTCGTTATTTTTACTTTTCATTAAATAGGTGGTGAAAGACATCGTCTTAATAATTATGTAGATTGTGATAATTCAAATTGAAAAATAAAATAATTGATAATTGATCTAGTTATATTCAAAGTATATTTTAATATTTAGATGATAATAAATAGTTAAAATTGTATTTTTATCTATTAAAATAAAAAAAAATTAAAAAGGTAACTATTTCCAAAACATTGGAATTTGAGGTAGCCCAACTAACTTGAATCCTCTTCTCCGTAGCCATCACGCTTGCTCTTAACACCCTTTTATTTTAGAAAAAAAGAAAATCATTTAATATCTGAAATCGCGATGTTTAATCTGAATTTCACACTTAATATGCCGATTAAAAATAAAGATAAATAATATTCTGTAATAGAAAAAGTTATGTGATGGATCACAAAGTTCAAATCCAAAACCTTATTATCAATTCTCCATAGAGCTCACAATTTTTGACTTTGGGTTATTACCATCATTTAAGCCTAAAAAATGTGCATATCATGTGAACTTATGTGATGTTTATAAAGCTCGTAACTTATTATCAATTCTCTATAGAGCTCACAATTTTTTACTTTGGGTTATCGCCATCATTGAGCCTAAAAATTATGCATATTATGTGAATTTATGTTATGCTTATAAATCTCGTAATTTTAATTTTCTCTTCAACTTTGATATGAGATTCGACTAAGGTGTGTGACATGTACCCATTTTTTAGAAGCTTGCAAGTTATAATTAATAAGTCTTTTACTTTGATCAACTCTCGTCAGTCCACCCTCTGTTATGAGCGTCACAATAATATACATTTATAATCAATCAACACTTGTCAAAACTAGTCCCCCTTTACCCCCCACCCCACCCCACCCCTACTACTCATTTTTCTTCTTTCTCCTTTATAGCACACCCTTTCTACCACTTCCTTGACAAAACCAAATATCACATAGAAACAATGCATTTTTCAAAAGCTTCTAGTACTACTAATTTCCTCTTCATGTTCTTATTATTGATATTTGTCCCTTTTATTACATCCACAACACAAGCTAATAGAAAGTTAGTATTAAACTTGCATGAATTGAAGAAAAATCCCAATTTAGAGGACATGAGATTATTGTATCAAATTTCTCTTCCTAAGGGCACAATCCCAAATTCTACACCTAGCAAGAAGGGTCACTCACACACTATTAATAGAATTCTCAAGTCTGTTCCTAGCCCAGGAGTTGGCCATTAATATCTCTTCTCTAATTTGCATATCGTCGCGATTTCATCCTTTTCAGACTCCATTCGTGGGACTATATATATATATATATATTGGTATGCTTCTTTTTTTTTTGTTTCCTTTTTGCATTTTGGTTACATTTAAATTCATTATGAATTGTCACTAGTCCAAACCCAAAAGTCAAGGTATTATCCGTTTTGACTCGATCAACTTTGAGTCATCACAAACTTTTTGAATCTCAAGATTTTGCTCTCTTGAATTTTAACTCAAAAAAAGTGTCTTGATATTTTAATTTTAAACCCTCGCACTTGTATACCTTCTAATTTTATTTTTGCTCCTACTTTGACATAAGATTTGTTACTTGTCTACTATAGTTCGATCTCTCTAAGCAAATTCAACTTTTGTGGAGCTCACAATTTTGCTTCCTTAAGTAATTTAACCTAAAAGACGTTGCAATATATAGTTTAATCGTCAATTCGCTCTTATAGAATCCTTAACATTTTGCTGTAGGTGAATTTCACGATAAAACCTCCTTCGAGTTTCACGCTAGCACCTCGTGGGCCCGTTACAAAAAAAATTAACTAGATTAGGTTAGAATTGCACACGAGATCAGTAAAATTGTATAGTTGGATCAAGAGTGATGAAATTGTTTTACTTCTACATATTTATGAGATTGTAATCTACAGTATTCTTTATACTTTTATGTTGTTTGATTTTTTTATGACATGCTGGACTAGAGCGGCGATCTTTATAAGCTTATGGAATTAATACACTAATAATCAAGTCTTCAATTAAGTCAAATCAAAGTAATTTTGTCATTATTATTATAAATATGAGATTTTCTTAATTTTTTGTTTCTTTATTGAAAATGTATTTATCAGCCAATGTGAGATATCAATACGATGAACATCACTTTTATTATTATTATTAGACATATACGGTTCATAGACTAAATTTCTCCTTATTTTCACTTCATGAAAACAAAAACGAAAATATGAAAAGAAAAAAGATTATATCAATCAATTCATGAAATAAAATTCAAAAGGAAACTTGAACACGATTTTACCAACTCTGAAATACTGGTTTATTAATCGCAACAAATCAAAATTAAATCTCACAATATTTCAATGGATATTAATATAAATTTAGCCTTCATCATTCTACAAATATTTTAATTTTAATTGATAGGTTGTAACTTTTTACAGTGAGGCTGGTGGAGTTGAGCCGTGACCCCTTTGACCCGGCCCGGATGGTGGAAATGATCTTTTCAGAACACGGTGATTATTACCAATATTGCCACTGCTAATTTTCCAATTGTTTTTTTCAATTGAAAATATTTTTGTACCATGAGTTCTTGCTGAAAAAGTTTCATTTGTAGACATTAATATGAAAAATATCATAATAATGGAGATTAAAGAAAATTTATGAACCATATTGGCCATGAGAATTTTAATAATAATTTGTTAATTAAGAAATAGAGAAGAACAAAGTTGATAGAAAAATGTGTATTTTGTTGTGTAAGGAGGGATATGTATTTATAGGTATCATGATTTACTATATATGGAAAATGTTAAGAATTTATCATCTCAACTTAATTATTATTTAAGACAAGTCAAAACAAATTTAGAATATTCTAGAATTGTGTATATAATTCCTTTTCGCAAACAAAGATATTAAATACTCTAAATGAAAAAAATTATGAGATAAAAAAACAAAGATATTAAATGCTCTAAATGAAAAAAATTATGAGATCGCAAAGTTCAAATTTAAAACTTTTGACTAACCTAGTGTGTATTGTTCCTTTTCACGATCATCAATTCTAGGGGTATGGTGTATATGATTGTGTTGATTTGATTTTTTAAAATATCAAATCAAATTATTTGTGTTAGATTTTTAAATCTATAAATTAAATTAATAAAATTTGAATTTTTTAACCTCAGTTTTTAAAAAAAAAATCGGACTTCTCCGCTAAAGTATTCATACATAAAATTTACTTTTACTTCAAATATTTTTTTAGTTTTACCAAAATACAATTATCTAAGGTGCTTTTTAAGAATATAACACAAACAATGATATGATTAATGACACTAAAATATCGAATATATATATATATAATATTGAAATCGCGTAAACAAATGTTGTAAATTAACAAGTAGTAATAACGAAAATGATCATAATTTAATAGTAGTACTAAATCATACTAAAATAAGATTAATAATTAATAAGTATAAGTTACATACCAAATATTAAAGGAAATTAAAATTAGATTATGTATTTAAAATGTCTAAATCAATGTAAAATCAAAGAAAAGATATTCAATATAATTGTCATTCTTAGGTTAAATTAATTTTCTTTTTGCGTTAGTTTTAAATTAATTTTGATTCAAGTTTTATTATAACTACCAGCATATGTGGACTATAATCTTTATATATATATTCAATCAAAATTCTAAGTTTCAAACTTGAAATAATATATTACTCCCTCCGTTTAAAAAAGAATGATCTTATTTTCTTTTTAGTCTGTTTAAAAAAAGAATGACCCATTTCGTTTTTTACAACACTTTAACTTTAACTTTAACTTTCCACGAGACATGTTAAAGACCACAAGATTAAAGGGCATTTTGGTACATTTGACATAATTTTAATTTAGAACCACAAGATTAAAAAGTCTTCTTCCTTTTCTTAAACTCTGTTTCAAGTCAAACTAGGTCTTTTTTTGAAACGGAGGAAGTAAAAGATAAAAACTATGAAAAAGTATAAGAAATATTTAAAAATTATATCAAAGTAACTATTTTATGCATAAACAAGATTTTAAAATTATATATATAATGTCCAATTGATTTGATCTCAAGTCATTTTTTAATTTAAAAAAAAATTAATCCAAATATAGTCGAATTTTTTTTTCAACACCAAACTAAGTCAAACCAACCACTAGTCAAAAAAATTTTCTCGATTTGACTCGATTTACTGTTTGATTCGATTTTCGATTCTATTTTGTACACCCCTAATCAATTCTCTGTAAAACTCACAATTTTTTACTTTGGATTATTGCAATCATCGAGCCTAAGAGTATGCATATCATGTAACTTATGTTGTGTTTTATAAGGCTCGTAACTTTAATTTTCTCGTCCACTTTGATATGAGATCCGACTAAGGTGTGTGACATGCACCCATTTTCAGAAGCTTGCAAGTTAATAAGTCTCTTTCTTTAATCAACTCTCGCTGGCTCACCTTCTGTCATGAGCGTCACAATTATACACATTTATAATCAACCAACATTTGTCAAAACTAGTCCCCCTTAACACCTTTCCTCCTCCCCCTCCCCCTACTACTCATTTTTCTTCTCTCCTTTATAGCACTTCCTTGACAAAACCAAATATCACATACAAACAATGTATTTTTCGAAAGCTTCTAGTACTACTAATTTCCTCTTCATGTTCTTATTATTGATATTTGTCCCTTTTATTACATCCACAACACAAGCTAATAGAAAGTTAGTATTAAACTTGCATGAATCGAAGAAAAATCCCAATTTAGAGGACATGAGATTATTGTATCAAATTTCTCTTCCTAAGGGCACAATTCCAAATTCTACACCTAGCAAGAAGGGTCACTCACACACTATTAATAAAATTCTCAAGTTTCTTCCTAGCCCAGGGGTAGGCCATTAATCTCTCTTCTTTAATTTGCATATCGTCGCGATTTCACCCTCTTCAAACCCTATTTGTAGGAATATATATATATATATATATATATATTGTTTTTCTTTTTGGTTTACTTTTTGCAATTTTGGTTACGTTTCAATTCATTAGGAATTGCCACTAGTCCAAACCCAAAAGTCAAGGTATTATCTGCTTTGACTCGATTAACTTTGATTCATCACAAAATAGAGTTTTAACTAAAAAAAAATTAATTCTGGACACTTATATATACCTTCTAACTTTATTTTTCCTCCTACTTTGACATGAGATTTGTTACAGTCAAGGTATTGTCTACTATAGTTCGATTTCTCTAAGCAAGTTCAACTTTTGTGGACCTCACAATTTTGCTTCGTTTAAGTAATTTTAATCTAAAAGACGTCTCAATATATAGTTTAATCCTCAATCCGCTCTTATAGAATCATTAACATTTTGCTCCCATTCTGATGTGAAGTTTGTTCGTAGGTGAATTTCACAATAAAACCTCCTTCGAGTTTCGCCCTAGCACCTCGTGAGTCTGTTTCAAAAAAAAATTAACTAGATTAGGTTAGAATTGCGCACTAGATCGGTAAAATTGTATAGTTGGATCGAGAGTGATGAAATTGTTTTACTTCTATACATTTGAATTTGTAATCTACAGTATTGTTTATACATCTATGTTGGTAATTAGAAAAAATTTTCTATGACACGCTGGACTAGAGCAGCGGTCTCTAGAAGTTTCTGAAATAAATACATTAATAATCAAGTCTTCAGTTAACTCCATACAAAGTAATTTTATCATTATTATTAATAGGAGAATTTCTTAATTTATTTCTTTATTGAAAATGTATTTATTAGCCAATGTGAGATATCAATACGATGAACATCACTTATTATTTAATTATTAGACATGTATTGTTCATAGACTAAATTTCTCCTTTTTTTCACTTTATGAAAATGTAAAGACTCGTTAGGTCATTTTGAGAACTAGTCTCCTCTCTTTCTTAAAAGACCCTTTTCGAAAAAATTTATATTACAATTTTGAATTATTTGCTAAATTATGATTATTCAATGAATAATAAAAAATTAGATTAATTGATAGTTAATGACCAAATCAATAAATCTTGTAATGTCCTACATTATGTGACCCGTGTATAAAAATTAAATTAAACCTAATAGAATAGCATCAAAAGTTTGGGCCAAAAAAGGACTCATAAGTTTACGAAGCAATTTCAGATAAAAAACCTTCATAAGTTCAGGTTTGATTTCTTTTAGTTGTTTTATTCCTAGTATTAATTATTATATTGGTAGAATTGGGAGAATGAGATTTTATTAATCTACATGGATCAATTAATGTTTTAGTTTTAGGTGTCATTATGTTGCTTGCTTTGAATTAATGGATAAAACATGATAAAGTAATGATGACCCAATAATAAGGTTAGCCAATTATTAAAAATTAACATTTAATAGTGAAAAATTTTGGTGTTGCACAGTGGATTTGTTAATTTGGTTTCATAATTTATATTATATTAGTCCGTAAGTAATCGACTTCAACTTTGAAATTATTTTTTGGTTATTACATTATAAATCAGGTTTTTACATATTAAAATATGTAATTAAATATTAGGTATAAGATATTATATGAATACTATTGGGATTATGTTATTTGGAGGAATAATGACTTAACCCTAAACTTAAAATTAAGAAAAATATGAGATTTAACCTATTAGTTGGAATCAAGATTTAGACACACTATTATAAATTCGGGTGAGTTTTGAGTCTAAGATAGACATATGATAATGCGAGTGCTAGTTCGAAAGTATCATTGTAATTACTTATGTCAGTTATGTGAATAGATTGTTATGAGTTGGACGTTCAACGAAAGGAGAAGGCTCAAATCCCGGAGTGAATTCTTGATTGGATTTAGGCAAGTGGATTTCTAAACTCTTGCTAAGTGTATGAAATGCGTGTATTTTCTTGTGGTATATGTTTGGGAGTAATGGGACTTGGTGATAGATTGACTTGTCTACATTGATTAATTCTAATGAAAAAAAAGGGTAATAAAAGACGGTGTGATTATTTGTTTGTATGTGATGTGTTGCGAATAGTAGGACACCGATGTTATAATAGGAAGGTTTATTACTATAAAATGTAGATTGCAATCCGAGAATGTCAAAGCATATGTGCATTAACTGATATATTATTGATTTGATTTATTATGTTTGATTGTTCTTTACTGAACCCGGTGTGATAATTGAGGTGATTATATGTCATAGCGACATTTGATTTACTGAGATGTTGCATCATCTCCTTATTTGATATCATATTGTGCACATGCATTTTTGACATGAGATTGGGTATGAGTAAAGGTCTAACACGTGGAGATCGTCCGTGTTGAGATCGAGTATTGATTATTTGGGCACGTGGAGATCGTCCGTGCGATAGAAAAGTTATGATTATGATTTGGACACGTGGAGTCGTCCGTGCGAAATTTGTTTGATTATGATAGTGTGTTGAGATCGTCCGTACAGACACGTGGAGATCGTCCGTATCGGTATATGGACCTCGCGAGTCCTCCATGGGTCATGAACTCTCAATGTATTTTCGAGAAGTATCATGTATATACGGTTGAGAGAATACTTGGTATTTGGAGGTATATCATTTCATGGTGTCATATTGCATTGCATCATATGACATCCTTCATCCTTTATGATTATGTACTTTATTGGTGATTGGAAAATATTTGATATTTGGTTACCTCTATTTGATGAACTTGATCTTGTGTTTTGCTGATATTGTGAGTGCCTTTTTGTGGAGGGTGTAATTGATAAATATTGAGTTTGTTGTTGAGTATATGTGCTTGTAGAGGGCGAACTGTTAGGTTGGGTTGGTTTTATGCAGGTTGTAGTTATGGAGGTTCGGTTGGGTGTAAGGAGTACTCGTATTTTATCCCCTTAGCTTGTGTTTAGAGGTTTACTTGCTGGGTACCGTGTGGTTTGGTACTCACCCCTTGCTTCTACAATTTTTTTGTAGGCTATTAACCTGAACCTTTGTAATATTTCTCTTCTTCTTATCTGAGACTTTATATGGAAATTTGTGAGGTAGTTGTTTGTCATTTCGGCGGACCTTCTTACTCCTATTTATGATCTTGTTCTACTCTAGGAACAATGTCATATGAGACTTGTATCTTTCTTTTGATTCATTGGTAATACTTTAGAGGCTTATACACGTGACAACCAAATTTTTGGGTAATTTTGAGTAACTTATGAAATGTCCATATTTTATTGTAATGGTCGAGTTTTATGCTGACTTGTCTTAGTAGGATAAGATGAGTGTCATCACGTCCATTTTTGGGTCATGACAGAAAATAAAAACAAAAAATGAAAAGAAAAAAGATTATATCTTTAGATTATCAACCAAATCATGAAATAAAAATTCAAAAGGAAACTTGAACACAATTTTACCAACTCCGAAATACTATTTTATTAATCGCAACAAATTAAAATTAAGTCTCACGAAATTCCAACGGATATAAATATAAATTCCGCCTTTATTATTCTACGAATATTTCACTTTCAATTGATAGGTTGTAACTTTTTGCGGAGAACGGGTGGAGGTGAGTCATGACCCCTGTGACCCGGCCCGGATGGTGGATTTGAACTTTTTAGAACACGGTGATTATTATCAATATTGCCACTGCTAATTTTCCAATTATTTTTTTCATTTGAAAATATTTTTGTACCATGAGTTGTTGCTGAAAAAATTTCATTTGTAGACATTAATATGAAAAATATCATAATAATGGAGATTAAAGAAAATTTATGAACCATATTGGCCATGAGAATTTGAATAATAATTTGTTAATTAAGAAGTAGAGAAGAAGAAAGTTGATAAAAAAAAATGTGTACTTTGTTGTGTAAGGAGGGATATGTATTTATAGGTATCATGATTTACTATACATTGAAAATGTTACAAATTTATCATCCCAACTTAATTATTAAGTAAGAGAAGTCAGAAAATTTTTAAATATTGTGGAATCGTGAGTATTATTCCTTTTCACAAACAAAGATATTAAATACTCTAAATGAAAAAATTATGAGATCACAAAGCTTAAATTTAAAAATTTTGATTAACCTAGTGTGTATTATTCCTTTTCATGATTATCAATTCTAAGGGTGTATATGATTGGGTTGGTTCAGGTTCTTCAAATATTTAATCAAATTATTTGTGTCGAATTTTTAAATTTATAAACCAAATCAATAAAATTCGGGTTTTTCAACCTTAGTTTTTTTTTTTTGGATCTTTAAGGGTTTTCCGTGTTTTTTAACTAAAGTATTCATATAAATATATAATTTGCTTGTACTTCAAATATTTCTTCAGTCCTACTAAAATACAACTATCTAAGGTCTTTTTTAAGAATATAACACAAACAATGATATGATTACTGATACTAAAATATCTAAAATATATATATAATGAAATTGCGTAAAACAAATATCATAAATTAACAAGAACTTATAACGAAATGATCATAATTTAAAAGTAATACTAAATCATGCTAAAATAAGATTAATAAGTATAATTAGTTACATGACTAAATATTAAAGGAAATTAAATTAGATTATGTATTTTAAATGTCTAAATCAACGTAAAACCAAAGAACAGATATTCATAGTATTGTCATTCCTAGGGTTAAATTAATTTCCTTTTTGCATTAGTATTAATTTGATTTCGGTTTAAGTTTTATTGTAATCACCAACATCTGTGGACTATAATCTTTATATATAGATACATTCAAAATTCTAAGTTTCAAACATAAAAAAAAATATATTACTCCCTCCATTTAAAAAAGAATTACCCTATTTCTTTTTTAGTTTGTTTCAAAAAGGAATGACCTCTTTCATTTTTTGATAACACTTTAATTTAATTTTCCACAAGACATGTTTAAAACCACAAGATTAAAGGACATTTTGGTACATTTGACATAGCTTTAATTTAGAACAACAAGATTAAAAAGTTTTTTTTCTTTTCTAAACTCTGTTTCAAGTCAAACTAGGTCATCCTTTTTTAAACGGATGGAGTAAAAGATAAAAAACTATGAAAAAATATAAGAAATATAAGAAATATTTAAAAATTATATCAAAGTAAATATTTTATGCATGAAATAAGATTTTTAATTATGTATACAATGTCGGATTGGTTGATCTTGGGTTATTTTTTTTTAATTTAAAACCAAACCAACCCAAATATAGTCGGGGGGTTTTTAAACACCAAACTGTTAGAAAATAGCATACACAGCGGAAGCATTCCAGAATCATACATCTTGAATGAATATAAATAACAATCACAAATAGTTATCACATACAAAGTATGTTGAAAATTAACTCAGGATTACCTCTTGAAGCGTGTGCAGATATCTTGAAGTAAATCCAACTCTAGTTATATAGTCTTCTAAAGTGATCCCAATCAACAAGTGAACTCTCTCAATACTTGGGTGGGCAAGTATTGTATAGAATACTCTATCAAATCTAGGTTAGAAAAATCCCTATTTATAGAGATGTGTTCCTAGTCCAAAGAGGAGAGGAAAAACCAATTCTTTTTCTTTTAGGAGAAGGCTACTTTTCCATCTTCTACTAGAAAATAGGATTCTGAGTTCTAGTTAAATTGGGCACTGGAGAGACCACAGAATTTATTTCTGAGGATTCCTATTATGGAAATAATTCTAAATAATTAATTTGAATTATTCTTACCATAATAAATTACAAATCATTCCACTAAAAATTCGTAATTGAACTCCTCTATTTATTTCGAAATTCACCACTAAACACTTATTTGATTCCCCATGTTAAGATTACCGATACTAATCAATAAATTAAATTACTGACGAATTTAATTCAATGCCTAACTTCTTTTAGAGCAATACTTAACTTATTTCATGTGCCAGATTCATAAATCTACCGGCCGGATTTACACATGAAAACTTACAAGCTTCTCATAAAAGGTGTATCATCAATCTCTATACTGAGACATGGATTTCATCAACTAACTAATTATTTCACCAATATATATTATTATCATCCAATCTACCAGGCATTGACCCATCTCAGAATCTCACCTTTTAATAAATCAAAATGATAAATAATATATACAGATCATAATCGTTATATCAAGATTAAGAATATAAGTACATTTAGTAGTTTAGAGAATATGTTTTTATCAATCAGTCTAAAACAACTATCTCTGCTTGGTCCCGTTCAATACATACCAAATGCACTAGCACGAGAAGTTAGAACTATGTCATTCTCATAATCAAGATAAATTATATTTAATCTCGTGCTACAATCTTTCTGATGATTTTGTCCAAATTTTCATCTATGATTGTGAACTATAAATTTTTAACTTATAAGAACTGATGATTTAATCTTCTGTGTATAAGCTTAAACTCTATACACCAAATCATCTACTATATAAGTTAAGGACACATATATGACAATTGATCTATTTAATGTAACACTTTATTGAATTGAATAAATAAATAAACAATTGTTCAATGTTAATACTATATCAAAACGCATGGTTAATAGTATATCCTAACACAAACCAAGTCAAATCAATCATTAGTCGAATTTTTTTTCTCTGTTTGATTCGATTTTCATTCAATTTTATATACCCCTAATCAATTCTCTGTAGACTCAACTGAAGACGACTATTTTATATATATATATATATATATATATATATTTTATTGCAAATGTATTTAATTATTTATCAATCAATTTGTTTGTTGATTCAAGAAAGGGATTTAGACTCTTTCTTTCAATGTTTTTTTTCGTCTTGTTAAATCACTTTATTTATTTTTCATCGACTTGAATTTACAAAACTTTTTTGGCATTTTTTTGGGGTTGCTAACTCAATACCGGCAAAATAAAAAGTTTTAGCATGTTGAAACTTCTTAGGTTTAGAAGCAAAATAAATAAAAAAAACAAACCTCTTGCTATAATGTGATTACTTGGGATCGGAGAAAAATTATATCTAATTTCAATACATTATTAGTCGATATGGTAATATCAATAGCGTTCTTTTTATTAGACATATTGTACGATTTATAAAATAAATTTTTTATTTTTTTTAACTTCATGAAAAGAGAAAAATTATATCTTCACATGATCAATCAATTCATGAAATAAAAATTCAAAAGAAAATTTGAACAAAATTTACTAACTCTGAAATACTGTTTTATTAATCGCTACAAATCAAAATTAAATCTCATAAAATTTCAACGGATATAAATATAAATTTCGCCTTCAACATTCTACGAATATTTTAATTTCAATTGATAGGTTGAAACTTTTTGCGGAGAGCTCGTGGAGGTGAGTCGTGACCCCTGTGACCCGGCCCGGATGGTGGATTTGAACTTTTTAGAACACGGCGATTATTACCAATATTGCCACTGCTAATTTTCCAATTGTTTTTTTCATTTGAAAATATTTTTGTACCATGAGTTGTTGCTGAAAAAGTTTCATTTGTAGACATTAATATGAAAAATATCATAATAATGGAGATAAAAGAAAATTTATGAATCATATTGGCCATGAAAATTTGAATAATAATATGGTAATTGAGAAGTAGAGAAGAATAAAGTTGGTAGAAAAATGTATATTTTGTTGTGTAGGAGGGATATGTATATATAGGTATCATGATTTACTATATATGGAAAATAATTTATTAAAATCAGAGTGGACCAAATTATTAGAAGTATAGTGAAAAGAAGATTGTCTTACTAAAAAAATTAAAAAATTATATTTTATTATCATCATATATCATATATTACTATTATTAATATATTACTAATTACTAATTACCAATAGTCAAAAGTTTTAAAGATAAAAAATTAGACTATCATTTTATTCCTAGGCTAAATTAAACATTTAATCAATTAAATATAAATGATAATATTTAATTATTATAAATTGTTATTTATTTATTACAAAAATGGAAAGAATGATTATATTTATTTTAATAGTATTTAACCTTTTAATTTTTCATGTAACTTTTCAAAAGTTAGATTCATTTTACCCATAGGCTAAATTGAACATTCTAACTGACCAAATATTAAATAATCATATTTTAATTACTATTTGAATTGTTAGTTATTTATTCTAAATACAGTGAAAAAATTAATATATTTATATACTATCGCCCCTAAGTTGAATTAAACATTTTAATTAATTAAATATTAAAATAATATTATTTTAATTATTATAAATTGTTAGTAATTTATTGTAAGGCTAATGAAAGAATCATTATATTTATTTTATTAGTATTTAACTTTTTAATTTTTCATGTGACTTTTCATATTTTTGTAATTTTTTAAAAGTTTCAAAGATGAAAAGTTAGTTCATTTTACCCTAGGCTAAATTAAATATTCTAATCAACCAAATATTAAATAATAATGTTTTAATTATTATTGAATTGTTAGATATTTATTATAAAGACAAAAGAATTATTATATTTATTTTACCTTTAGACTAAATTAAACATTCTAATTAAATGAATATTAAAGGGATAATGTCCAAGTACCCCTTCAACCTATGCCCGAAATATCAGAGACACACTTATACTATACTAAGGTCCTATTACCCCCCTGAACTTATTTTATTAATAATTTTTTACCCCTTTTTAGCTTACGTGGCACTATCTTGTGGGCTCGACGATGGTTGACTTTTTTTTTCGAACTAGTGCCACGTAGGCTAAAAAGGGGTAGAAAAATACATATAAAATAAGTTCAGGGGGGTAATAGGACCTTAGTATAGTATAAGTGTGTCTCTGGAATTTCGGGTATAGATTGAGGGGTACTTGGGTATTTTTCCAATATTAAATAATAATATTTTAGTTATTAGTTGAATTTTTATTTATTTATTATAAAGATAATGAAAGAATCATTATATTTATTTTAATAGTATTTGACCTTTCAATTTTTCATGTTTTCGTAATTTTGTTTTATAAATTCAACTTTTTTAAGAAAGACTTTATTTACTACTCTGGAAATTCTTGTGTATAGGAGCCACTAAAAAAAACTGGGGTTATTACGATGATTTTTATAAGTAATACGACGGTTTCAAATCGTCACAATGCACTTTAACGACAAGAATTCAACTACTGAAATAATGTCACAATTTGTGGTGAAAGTTGTGATCAGATTCCCTTATACAATCATGAGAATAGATAAAAATTCAACTATTGAAACATCGGAGCTTAGTGTGTAAGTTTTATACTTATTTGTAGTAATTAGAATTATAATAAGACTTTTTTTAACTCTCTTCATATATTTGAATTGTTGTTTTGTCAGCAATTTGCTTTAAATACAGATTTTTATTTTGTATGCTCAAACATTCAGTTTTTATTATAGAGACCGAGAAAAAAGATATCTAATTGTCTTGCTTTATCTGTATCTTTTTTTTCTTCCTTTGTACGTGTAATTTTACATATACATTAACTTTCATCTTTTAAAATGAATGTGATAAAATGTTTACTCTATTTTATTTTATGTTTGAAAAAAAAAAAGTGAAACATATAACATTAGATTAATGGTAAATAAGTTACGTATGAATAGAAAAGTAAAGGAAGTAAATTCCATATAAATAATAACTTCTACACCTTAGTTTTAAATATTTATAATTAACTAATAGTTTAAAGTGCTTGTTGATAAAAACTTAATATAATAGTTTGAACACATTCATTATAATTATCAAAAGATTCAAAAGACAAAGTAAAAAAGTTGAAATGTTTTGTTTTCCTTTCACTCAAAGTTAATGTTACATCATTTTTGGTATAAAAAGTAAATAATCTCCTCTCAAACTTCAATATAACTGAAGAAACAGTAATATTGCACTACGATTTGCAGAGGATTAATCTCATGCAATCTTTTGATCTTGTAACATTATTCTACCAACAAAAAAGAACTTTTAACACTATTGTAAAATTTAATTTAGATAGTTGTTATCTTTTCCTCTTTGCTTTATAACCTTATTTTTTTACTTATAAATAAAGTTTATTTTATTAACTTCTTATATTATTATCTCAGTATATTAACTCAATAAGAAACCTCATTAGACATATTTTATATATATAAAAAAAGAACTAAAATAATATTTTTAATAGTATTTTTTTTAAGAAACAATATACTCATCAACACGGGTTACACATGTAAAGCGCGTTCCCAGAAACTAGTAACATATATATCTAATCTCTTAATAAAAATTTTGTCTCCGTTACGATAGATTAACAATAACATATAAAGTATAATTATTTCATAAGTGGAGTATGAGAAGAGTATCGTATATACAAATCATCATAACTCTATTGTGTGAAGATAAAATAAGATGTTATCAATCAACCCTCGAATCAAGTAAAGCATTACAAAACATGTCCAAAATATTGGAAACAAAAAACTAATCCACATTAAATAATAGATAAAGGATGCAAATACTTGGGAGAAATATAAGAGATGGTAATCAACATTAAATAATCGATTCGACCTAGATGATGGAACTATACTTAATTGTGGTTTTCTCAATTGGAAATATATTTGTACAATGAGTTCTTGCTTAAGAATTCTCACTTGTAACTATTAATACGAAAATTTTCATAATAATGAATATTAAAGAAAGTTTATGAACCATATTGGCCATAAGAATTTGAAAAATAGTATGTTAATTAAGGAGTGGTAGAAAAATAAAGTGAATAGAAAAAATTTGTGTGTTTTTGTGTATGGAGGAATGTGTATTTATATGTATCATAATTAATCTAAATTAAGTGGCGATTCTTTTCTACGTATTTTTCTTAAATTTGTTTTATACTTGGAGCATTTTAAAAAGTGATTTTTCTAAAGATAGTAAAATTACGACATAACAATCTATACTCAATTCAAATTAAAATAACACCACTCTTTTTGTTTTTTTACCTTTTTACCTTCAAAAATGTTTTTTTTTTAAAAAAATTATCTTTTTATTTTTTAAAAAAATAGATGTTTTCAATTATTAAAAACAATTTTTTTAAAAATAAATTATTAGAACTTGAATTTTTGATGTTATAACTTGAAATTCTAAATCTACTTCTCTAACTTGAAAATATTAATATAATATCATATATGAAATTTTCACTTTACAAAAACATTATCTATTTATTTTTGGGAAACTTTCACATATAACCATTTAAAAATAATGAATTACACTCAATAGCTATAGTTTGACAAAAACAATTTGTAGTTACATGTTATATGGAGGAGAGAGGCGAGCGAGACTGGGAGAGAGAGGAGAGAGGCGAGAGCAGGGGAAGGGGGGGAAAAGAGTGGGAGAAAGGTGAATTGTATATGTATATTGGTAAGATAATTGTATATTATACATATTTAATTGTATATATGGCAAGAGAGATTGGAAGAGGGAGGAGAGAGGCGAGCGAGAGAGGACAGAGAGTGGTAGAGAGGTACATTGTATATGTATATAATTTTATAAAACTGTATATTATACATATATATTTGTATAAATGGCAAGCGAGATTAGGAGATGGAGGAGAGGCGAGCGAAATTGAGAGAGGAGGAGAGAGACGAGCGAGAGAGGGAAGAGAGTGGGAGAGAGGTGAATTGTATAAGTATATAGGCTAAAAAATTGTATATTAATACATAATTTTTTGTATATCCTGACGAATTATACATATACAAATATGACTAATTATACAAATTCGAAGTCAGCCCACGTAATTAATGTATAATGTTAGTCGTGGGTGGTAATTATAACAAATTATAGTTATGATGAGTAATTAAATAGTATAAATTTGTTTATCTGCATAATTTTCCCTATTTTTTTTCTATATTATTTTCGTTATAGAATTATTTCTTTCTTAATTTGACTTTTCTTTAGATTTTGGATAAGATAATTAGCCCCTATCACAATCCATAATAAGTTGAAAACAAGGCTGGCAACTCTTGAAAAGGAAATTTGCATGGAATTGTCAGCTTCACTAAAATATGTATTTAAAAATTCATATAATTTCAAGTAACTAAATATAATAATTAAATTTATAATTAAACATTTAACAATATATATATATATAGAGAGAGAGAGAGAGAGATTTGTGTGGTTTAAGATTACGAAAGATTTATTTGATGAACATCTTTTAATATATAAAGTAACGGTTTCATGGTGTGGTACTTTATAGATTATATATAAATTCAAAGATTAATCGATCTTTCTTTCGAAAATTCTTTATTCAACTAAATATTATCATGTCATATATAAAGATAAAGGAATTATTTTCTTTTTTCTAATTTGTTTAGTTATAAAACACAAAGTTCAAGGAATTTTTTCGATATATAAACACAAAATTCAAGAAATTTCAATCATAATTTAGAAGGATACTTATACATTATTCCTAAAATCTAATCATAATATCAAACAAGTGGCATGTAGTTATGAGTTCATTTGAAATAAATGATTTTGAATTAAATTTATATTTATATTTTAAAACAATTGAATAAATATAATTAATAAAAAAATTAATTAAAGTAAGATCGAATATTAAATTTAAAACTATAATATTTAAATTTCGAATTCATAAAAATCAAATGAAAAAAAAAAGAAGATAAAGCATATCCACCTTTCCTATTAGTTAAAAAGAGTAAATATAGGGACCTACTTTACCATGTAATTTGTGGTGAAATAATTAAAATTATTTCATATTTAATAAGAATTTGGTTCGAACTCTTAGGAGTGAAATGATCATGTTGAGATTATCACTTCCATAAGTCTTTCATTACGAAAATATTGCGTGAATTAAATTTAGTTGTGATTCAATGCACATGTTGGTAGTGCCACTATCAAAATTAGACTTTGCAATGTGAGGATTCTAGTGCGAATTTTCGATTTAGTTGAACTTCGATATAAAATATTGAGAGTGCCAACCTCACACCCACACCAGAAATTAATCGCACAATAAGAAAATCTTGCAAAATCAGATTTAATCAAACCTCAATAAATATCAAAAATGTCGCCCTGACATCTTGTAAATGCAAAATTCTACATAGCTTCATATTGAGCATAGAAATCCAAATAATTTGAGCGCTAGTTACATTATATCTCGAAAGTTTCTCAAAACATAATGAGTTTGACTTTTTCAAAATTCGTGAAGATATTGTTCCTTTGGTAAGTGTTATACCACATACATAACTATAAACCAAATTCATACTGATTTAGATTTAACATAATTTAAATTATATATCAACAATAACAATTTATACCAAATACATTATATACAAATAAATTTATGTATCCAGAGTGATAAAAGAAGAAAAAACTATCAAACCCAAGGATCCATTATCATAAAATGAAGCTTGTTATATTTTATTTGAATTTAATCGAAACTTCAACGAAATCTGACCATCATACAGAGTGAGGAAACCAAAAAAAAATATTAGTTGTCAGTGAGAGTGGTGAGCACGCAAAAATACTCCTCAAAAGAATCACAAACCAACTCAAAAATCCCATTTGATTTCTCACTTTCCATACATAAATTTATGTAAATAAGTCATTTTTCCCCTCAATATCTGTTTCTGGTCTGTTTCTGGGTGATTCTTGAACATGGGTTGCTCTGGATCCAAAGAAAATGGTACTCTACTTTCTTTTTTTTGGTAATTCTTGGTGAAATTATTTGCTTTTACTAATTTTTAGGTAATACCCAATTGGTTATAGAGTTGTATTATGTAAGTTTTGCTGTAAGGGATTTGCATTTGTTGTAAAAATTGTTGCTTTTATTGTTTTTTGCTCTTTTCTGAGAATTTTCTTTGTGCTGTGCTTGTGTTCTTGTTATTTTTGGTGAAATTAGTTGTTTTTTCTATACCAATTTTTAGGTATACTCAATTGATTTATGGTATAAGATTTTTCTGAAATTTATATTTCTGTTTGTTGATGGATTTGCATTTGTTGTAAAGTTGGTTGTTTTTCTGGGAATTTCACTCTCAAGGACTTTGAGAATTCATATTCTAACTTGTTTGTGATGTTTGAGGACTAGCTTTTTTGATGAATTAGGTGTTGGGAGGTATTTAGCACTCAATTGAAATTGCCCCCATGAGTTAGGAGGGACTTGTATCTTATTTCACAAGTTCGAGCCTTGCCCCAAACGAATTAACTTCAGTATTCAAGTGGAGAAGGAACTTTGTTTACATTGTCGGTTCCAAGCCCGGATAAAAGAGGAGGGTTGTTGAGGATCAATCGGAAACAAACTCTCCACCCTATAGAGGTAGGGGTAAGGCTGGGTACATCATACCTTCTTAGAAGTCAGACCCCACTAGTAGGATTACACTGGATTTGTTGTTGTTGTTGTTGTTGTTATAGTATTTAAGTGGAGAAAGGTGGAGGGGTGGCCCAAATCATCCCTGAATTTCGAAGGCTGCATTGGCGCAAAGGGTTGAATCCAGACGGATTTTTTTTATTATAAAAAAAATGAAATTTTGTCTTTAACGGATAGTGCGACCGTTTTATGGTGATTAGTTAGCTTAGAGTTGTAGAGGTGAAGATGGGTTGCTTATTTGACTAAAAGGATCGATAGATAAATGATGCCTCAATCTGAAACTAGTAAGTGTCAACTCTATGAATCTTCCATATTGACAATGAGTATAAAAGTTAAGCTGTAGAAACCATCATAGGAAATAAAAGTTACATTTGCCCAAGTTTAGACTGGTGCATGTTTCGATCCGTAACATGATTTTTCTTGCATTGTACTTTACTTCAGGACGTGTGATGGTACTTTCTAGAAATGTGGTGAGAGAGTAGATGTCAAACAGATTGCAGACACCCAATATCTTGTGCTTGTCTACTATCTGTTCGAGCAGCCTCGGGAAAAAACCAATTTCTTATCACCAGCTTTTATCAACAGATTGTCTTTTCATATTGCTTTTTTACGTTTTAAGTCAAGTTTGAAGTAAGTGGATATAAGTAGCCCGATATTAGGAGTAGAAACCAAATCCACGGAGTGTTGGCTGAAAGTCAAGAAATACCTAAAAGCAACAAGTTCAGTTACTTCTCAGAATTTTTGGGTTGAAAAGCATGACCATCTCATCTATAAGTGCTTAAGTTGTTAGAGAGAACAAACTTTTATAAGATGAACTGCTGGTTCCTGGCTGTCATACTCAAGTTATCAGAGCAAATTGAGTGTATGAGTTCATGTTGCAACTGTTACGGCCTGGTTAGGATGGTTTTATGGTCATCTAACTTCCAGTTAGACATCCATTTGCCAGTGCGTAATATGTGAAACATTTTTGCAGATCTTGCTTCCCTTGATTCGGCAACCTATAATTTAAAACCTTCTGCATTAACCTTTCGACAATGGACTTGTATAATGTCTCTATTTCCTTGTCATTTTGAGTAATAGTTGTTCCTTTGGTTAGTTGTCTTTCAGTAGAAATTCTTTCTTTGCTATACGTTTTATTGTTTTCTTTCATATCTACCCATTCCTTTTCATTCTCTGTATAGTTCTCATGTTATTGTTATGATGAGCGCTTTGTTTCTTAGACTATCTTCACAGTTCATTTTGTAATGACTTCGGGTTATTTTCCTGACAGAATGATCTAATCAACCTGTTAGTTACCCAGTCTTTGTTGTTTTCTGTTACAAATTGATACCACTATCTACCATATGTCAACCATCTCAGCTCTATGTATTGACTTCACCTTATTGTCTCTCTTACCCTTCCATACTAGTAGTCGTAGTATTTCTCCCGTAGTTTCTTGTCCGTCAATTTCTGTTACTATCTATTGTCTCTTCTTGTGCTTTGATATTGCACTTTTTTGGTGTAGTTACTGTTCCTTTTTTCAGAATGCTTTGTCATGCTTCCTATAGTATTTTGTCATGATCCATTCACTTCACTTATTTATTCTCGATGCTTTTCCTTGAGCTGAGAGTCTCCCAAGGTAGGGGTAAGGTCTGCATACGCTCTACCCTCCTCAAACCCCACTTGTGGGATACACAGGGTATGTTGTTTTTTAGCAAATTCGTCATTCTATTCTAATCAGCAGTATTTAGTATTGGATCCTCTTCATAAAAAAAAGTAGTCTATTGAAGGTTATATAATCCTAGGAAGATGAATGTGATCAATACTTAGGTCACTTAGTCACATCCCTATTATGCCCGTCACTCATCTGTTATCACAAAATTTATAGTCTGTGTTTGTTCTTGTTAAGTCACACACTGGATGAGGAAATCAGTCGCGGTCTCCTCTCATGAGGTTGTGTCGGACCCAAAGTTTCACATTTAATAATTCTTTACGTTATTGGCTTGTTTAAAGCATAGGACTATATGAATTATGGCTATCGCGTGGTAAGGAAAGGAAAAAGAGAATACTCCAATGCTTTATTTCTTTCCATGACTTCATGCTGCCTGCTATATCCCGTGAATTCCAATACTGATAGATCATGAACAATTTTCTTAACTTCTTATGTGATATATTTTCTTTTAAAAGCACTCCTGAGCGACGGAGTTCTGAGCTTGTTTCTTGATTGCAGATGCAGCTAAACAGATACGAAAACCGAAGCCTTGGAAGCATTCAGAACCTATTACGAGGGCTCAGCTTGTACAGATGCGTGATGAATTCTGGGACACAGCACCACATTATGGGGGTCGAAAAGGTAATCTCCATAAAATACGAGAAGTTTTACCATTATACTTGTTTCCTGTTTCTGGAATAATTGGTTCCTAGAGCCAGAAGATAGGAATTCTTACTATCTCAATTTTCTTATCCGAAAAGTACTATCTCATTGTTCTCTGTGCGTATTTTGTCATCGGTCCTTGCATTTGAGATGTTGTTCAAGGCATTGAGCTACTCTGTCTTTCATGTTGCACATCAATGGGACGTTATGTATGACTACTATTTGACCTCTGGCATTAGCTAGACTTTTTTATATTATAATGATGTTCATTGTGAAGCCAGAAAACATTATGTGCAACATCTACACCTTCGGGACTCCAAATACCTGAACTCGTTACACTCCCCCACCCCCCACACACTGCTATATGAATATATACCTCTGTGTACTTACAGGATAAGTTATAGCATAGCAGATGAAAATATCCTAACCATTATATTTCCTTCTTCAGAGATCTGGGATGCACTCCGAGCTGCAGCAGAGTCGGATATAAGCCTTGCACAAGCAATCGTGGACAGTGCCGGGATAATCGTGCAAGCCCCTGATCTAACAATATGCTATGACGAAAGAGGTTTGTAGTAGTACCCTTTGCCAAATACTTGTTGACTTCATTCCTGTGTATTGTCCTTGTATCTGGAGGTGGATCCAGGATTTGAAGTTTAGAGCTTCCTACAAACTACTTTAAGTTAGATATTACGATAATAAATCAAGTTAAAATATTTATAGATATTCCGTGAATGTTATAACACATAACACAATACTCTAGATCCGCCACTGATGTTTGTATCAACTGTTATTCTTTTGCAGGCGCCAAGTACGAGTTGCCCAAGTATGTTCTAAGCGAGCCAACTAATTTGATTCGCGATAACTGAAAACTGAAAAGTCAAATTATTAATGTACAATGCTTCATTGAGACTGTACATTGTTGTAAATTTATTGTCACAAGTTATTTCTTTCTACAATTGATATTGTTTTGTGCATGATGGTCCTATCTCAAGATATCAAAAAAGGCTATATGCCCATAAATAGAACAGCAACCATTTACCAGGGTATTATTTTGGACACAATATAGAATTGGTAAAGTTGTTTACATCTGAGGTCACGGATTTAAACTGTGGAAATGGCCTCCTGTAGAAATTTTGCAGGATAAGGCTACGTATAATAGACCTTTGTGGTTTAATCCTTCCTCGAAGGGCATAGTAGGAGCTTTAGTGCAACCGATTGTCCTTGTTTTAAGCATAAAATTCCATGAAAGGTTGTGATAGGGTTAAGGGTCGTACTGCTTTATCTTTAACTAGTTTCGAGCCTTGTAATCTCTATTTTAAGGTGGAAAGATCTCATTCAACTAACTATACGATTTGATAGTAGGTCGTTTTATAAGAGAGTATCATTTATGATAAAATGAAAATCGTGAAAAAAATATAGAAATGACTTTCATTTTAAACGTACTAAATTAACAAATAAAATAAGATACATAAATTAAAGCGGTGGAGTAATATCGTAAATTTTATGTAATAATACATACTAAGAAGTCAATCTGGATTTGGTGTTTTATTGGTGGATAGTAGTTGATTTGTTTCTTTATATTGAATCTTTTATATTATTATTTTTTCAACTAATCATTTAGATCATCAAACTAATAATTTTAAAATCAAATTTCTAATATGTTTGACTGTTTGTTAGTTGTTAATTGCCGACATCTCTCCAAATTCACAACTTGTTAGTTGGTAAGAGTGTTTGGTTCAACCACTTGATCGATTAAAAGCTAAATTGCTCAAAAACCTCTCAGCTTGGACTTTTCAAAAATGTCGATATGTACATATACTTTAAAGATGTATTTTTAGAGGAATAACACAAATACGACAATTTTGAGAAAGTTCGAACAACATAGTTTGAAGATACAAATTTTATAAGCTTCTTCTATTTCTCAATTTCAATCAAACAACTTGGAACAAATCAAAAAAATACTTTTTTTTTGTAATTAAAAGAAATACAAACCTTGGAGAAAACTTAAGGTCTTTTTTTCAGACCAAATTTAAATCTTTCCCAAATTTGTAAATAATAAATAAAAATAAAATTCTTTTTAATTTTTTTTTTCTCTTTTCTACATCTTAAACTTTTATTTAGGTACAAGAATGTCAAAATCAGTAACTGTCCACTCTGCCACTTGATTTGGATCTTTATAAATTTCAGTTCCCAAGTTGATTGAAGTCCATTTCCTTATTGCTGGTGTAGTTCCTGGATCCTACAACAAAATATGTTCCATAATTAAATTTTATTTAAGAAAAAAAAATCAATTTGGTAATCTAGCTCTATACCTAGGAAATGTTTCTCAATAATTATTAAATAGTATTTTGAAACGATTTTTAAGTTATACACACCATAGTTTAACGACTTTCAATATTATTAGTGTAATTTAACATGTTATAGCAGGTGTATTACTATGTTGTTCAAATATTTAATCTATGTTGTTCAAATTTTTCAAAAATGTCTACAAGTAGTGTATATTGGATTCTTCAAAAGTAGTGCATGCATTCTTGGAGAAGCCAACACAAGTGCGACAATATTTTTTGGAGAGTCTGAGCAACATAAGCTCTAATAACAATAAAAGTGTTTTTTCAAATTGATTAGTCAAACACAGATTGTTGCTCTTCAATAGTACTTTTTCAAAGACAAAAATACTTTTTGAAATAAGCAGATTTTAAAAGTTTGACCGAACAGAAAAAGAAAAGGGAAAAATAGATTCAAACCTGATAAAAATAAAGTGATTGTGACAACTTCCCAACATCAAGTTCCCATGTTTTTGGATCTCCAATCCAACCATCACCTTTCCTAGTAGGATAACCATAATCCCCCCAAACAGGATGTGGCAAAATCTGCAAAATCTCCTGAGGTTGAGGATTACTATAAGGATCACAATGAACATTAGGTTCCTCAATGTATTCACCATTTCCAGGTGCACAATACATATGATAAGCCTCATAAGGGAAACGAATCGTATCGTTTCGATGAATTCTTGATCCATTTGAGAAAATGTGGTACGGTGGACACAGTTTTGGACTATCTGGTTTGCACCATGATGGTGTTTCTGGATTCAATATCATCTCACTGTATCGCGTAACGTCTGTTGTTACATTCCCATCACATAACTTGCCATTGTTCTTCCAACAACTCCCTATGTCCATCAAGTAAAATTGGCTGTTTGGACCTCCTCCTTTTATCACATTTAAGGTGAATTTCACCTTAAAATTTGGTGATTCTGGTATCTACACAACACAAAAGTATCAATATCTACACAACAACAACAATAACATACTCAGTGTACTCCGTACTCCCACAAGTGGAGTGAGGATGGTCTGTACACAGTCTTACACTTTAACTTGTGAAGATAGAGAGACTGTTTCTGATAGACCCTCGACTCAAATATCAAAAAAACAAGTATGTAAAAACGTTTGATAAGTTTTTACTCACAATTTTTAACATGCCTCTAGTTGGATAATGATATCCACCAGAAAAACCAAATGTAGCATCTGATCTTAAGTAAAGCATAAGCCAAGGATACTTATTTGATGTCTTCAACACATGATGAAAAATCCAACTACCTTTTCCCAATTCTTTCTTCCATTTAACAGAATAAAAAGAAGAATTATTCTCTGTTCTTGATTTACTATGCAAATCCCATGTACCATAAAAACTCCCTTTAAGTGTAGTCCTATTAGCACCTTGTAAAGTTGTGTAGTTGTGAAAAATCAATGGTTGGTTCATACACCCTTTTCCGAAACACGGAAAGTTGTTATCAGGCCCGTACGGGCCAGATAACAGCCCGTTTTTCGGACACTTAGCAGCGTAAGTATCCATGTTTCCATTCTTGAGCATGATCATCCAAAATTGCCAAGGATTTGGCTTGTCTTCAACTTGACATTTTGATCCCAAGTAAACTTCTTTTTGTACTGCATAATGATTAACATCAAGAATTGCCTTTTTCTCCAATCCAAGAAATGATTTTCCTATACCTAACCTGTTTTCTTCCTCTGTTACTCTATGTACCAACATGTATGGTATTGCATTGCAAAGAGAACAATTATTTTCCCCTGTAAAAAGTATTATACATTAAATATTTCACACAACAAAACAACAACTCGACTACTTTTTTTTGGAGGCGCGTGAGTCAGATCAGCTATATGAATCCTTACTAATCATGTCGCTTCATTTATGGGAGATACGCGTTGCTTTTAGCATGGACCACATATCTATGTATATAAATATCAAGGCTTGAAACTATTAAGTTTAAATTCTGATTCCGCCTCTGGTTGATCTAACATATATGGAATTGCATTGCAATGAGAACAATTATTTGTCCTTGTATAGCAATAATCAGATATCTTTAAGACAATCTAGAGAAAACAACAAAGCCTCAAACTTATAGTCAGGTCGGCTATATGAATCATCACTGATCATATAAGCGAGGATTCATCATAATCATCTTGAAATCATGTGTTCCTTCATTCAAGTTTGTTAAACCAACAATGTGAGCAAGATCACACTAGCACAACATAAATACAAAACACATATACGAAAACTCGAAACATGGAATTCAACTTACCTTGTGATTTAGGAGAAGCTTTATAGACATCAAAGCAATCAGCAACTCTTGGACTTCCCATCTTAGGCACTTCTTCTCCAACTTCATTGCATTGATTCCATGCTTCTATAGCAACTCTTAGACCATCTCTTCTCATCCCCGAATCGCCAACAGCCGATATGTAACCATTTTCATGATCAAGATTTACACAAGAAACTCTATAAAATGACACTATGATTGAAAGAAGAGAAAGAACAAGTAACCAAGAAGAACAAGTTTCATGTTGAGCCATTGGTAAGTTTTCTAGACTATGTTAACACTTCTTATATATACTAAAACCATTGGGAAGGACAATGAAATGGGACATAATAATTTTTAGATCCTAATAGTATCCGAGTTAATTTCTCATATGATCACTTTACTAATAGCTATTATCTCAAGAAGTCGGATTTTTTTCTTGATTCCAATTTTCTTCAACAGAAAAAGTAACTTACTGAGATAATAACGGTTAGCTGAGTGACCATATGAAAAATCAACTCTGATCCCATTGATAACTACTCTCTTTATTGTTTCATTTACTTTATTCAACTGACTTTTTTAACATCTTTGTCCTTTCATTAGAAAAAAAATGCAACAACAACAACAGGATTAATTAGCTAAAGATTTTTTTTTATATTTTTCGGTAAATAACTCGTAGCTAATCGACTTATTGATAATTCATTGGCGATAAATATTTGTTGTATAGCAATTTCACAAAAAAAAAAAAAAAAGGAACCAATTATAGTGAGATATCTTGTTGTTTAGCGACAAAATTTATTACTAATTTTTTTTCTTATTGTACTGTTTTTTCCTTTAGTTATATTTCTTCTATCGTTGTATGTCATCCGAATTAGAACTTGATTAACTCTTGATTCTATCGTAAATTTCCACATCAATCATGGGAGGTAAAACGTTTTTCAACAGATGTGATATTATACTTAGCTTAAACTCGAGATATCTTATTAATTATATTTTACACCTATACAAGTGATTTGGTAAATTATGATATGGCAGCTGGTTTTGTTGTTGACACTTTCTTTTCTTTTTTTTATGATTGGTTAGGTTCCAACTTGATTTTGAAATAAATATTCAAAAGGATCTTTTTACCAAAACCTCTGAGAAAGAAAGATCTATTTATCAGCAAAATTACCTAACAAATTAATAATGTTTTTGTAAACTCGGTCGTTTGGTTCGCGAGTTAAGTTATTTTGAAATTATTTATAGTCCTGATATTATAACTCTTGGACTAAGTTATCGGATATCACACCTTATTGCATGAACCATAGACTAGTTCATTAATTTAACTTAAAAGTAAAAAAAAAAAAATGAAAGAAAACATTGTTTTGTTTTGAATAAAAGATATTGAAAATGTTTGGATAAATGGAAATCCCAATTTATTTATTTATTTTAATTTTTATTTGGTGTGAAAATATAAACTTTGTGATGAAGAAAAATGGGGTATTCTTGAACTCAAAGGGATGCTTTTTTTATCATGTAACAAGAAAGTACAAGTATTGTTTTTTTCTTACTTTTTTTTTTTTTTTTTTTTTTGTATTTTGATGACTTAAGATGCAAATATTCTTTTTTCAAGAAAATACTAAACTTTTAAAATTTCTTTTGTTTTTATGAACTTTGTATCATCAAAATTGTAACCCCACAAGACCCATTTGAGGAAGTTTTGTAACAACTCCAATTTGCTATTGGGCTACAAAATCAAAAATTATGAGTGTTTTTGGTAGGTGGGAAATGGCCTTTTTAGGAAAATACTTTTCGTGAAAAATTATGAGTTTTTATATTGAAAGGTATAGAAAGCAATTAGCGAATTTCAGTGAAATATAAGTTTTTATATTATTAATTTCTTATATTCAAAGTTTCAAAAAACTTTAGGCACTTTTTATCGATTAGATCGACAATTATTTAAAAAAAAAGAAGTAAATTCCCAAGTATAATAAATATAATATAATCACCAATAACAGTTGTAGTGGAGTAGTAAGTACTTCAATTTTAATCAAAAGGTTTCTGACCTTCAGGCTATAGTCCTAATGAGTACATAATCGTTTTTGTTTAAAAACGCTCAAATATGAATACTGGACATCGAAAAATAACCAAATACATATCTTTCTTTGACCAAATATGATCATTATATTCTAGATGTGGTTGAACTAAATTGTCTCTTAAATTGTACTTCTATTGAATTCCCAATAAACCTTTAGTTTTATATTTGATTTTTTTTATGTTGCCTACCTGAGTTTTCTCTTCTTGCTATACTATGTTAGTTGTCACCCTTTTTTGTTAATATAACCAAGATAAATTGTGTTCAGATCAAATTAAGTACATCTCGATTATTTCATCAAACATCTATTATTTGATGATACCAACGATATAAGTTTGCCTTACACCAATATAAAAATCGAATAAAGCTTAAGCACCAAGCAAATAAATTATCTGAAGTTTGCCTTACACCAATATAAAAATCGAGTAAAGCTTAAGCACCAAGCAAATAAATTATTTGGTATCCTTTGTCTCTACCAAAGTCAATTATCGACTCACCAATGAAAATTATAATGGAATGATGAATACTTCTTCATCCTAAAGCAGACGTCTCATATCAAACTCTGCTAGGTACAAAAGTCAATTTCTTTGTTTGAGAAATATTTTACCCCCAATATAAGACTTTTCACAGTAAAATTGAATTTAATCGAACATCGATATCCGATATCGAAAATCAAATGAAAAAGAATGTTGACTCAACAATTCTGCACAATTTTCAAGGCCAAAAGAAGCAACCAATTTGCATAGACATGTTTTTTTTTTTTTTGCCCTTTTAATTTCTGAAAGGCCACACAAAGCATATAGAATCTTTGACTAATATTATTTCTTGTTGATAAGAAGACAGAAATTTCACACAAACACCACTTGTTTTGGATTTAAGAGTCCACCTTTGAAGACTAGCAGCCCTTAACCACATGGCCTTAACACTATTCATTTGCTCTTTTGGGTCTACAAACTTCTCCACTTTGAAAAAATGACACTAATGGCATGAATATATGAATAGACCAACTTGCGTCCGCCTTGACTGTTCACCAGAACATGCATTAGATAACTCTATAAGACCAAGATTTAGCTCGACAGGACGATATCACCTATAGCGTTTTGTCTTTGTTAGGATTTAGACTCTAGTTCCCTGTACTTTTCACTCACCTGCTTCATTGATAACTAAGGTCACACTTTCTCAAGATCTTGTTCATAATTTCAACCATAAGGAACTTGTGACCCTGACCATGACCAACATTCACCAGCAGGAATTGAACATCTTGGTATATCAACAATAACAACAATATACACATCATGTAGTCTCACAAGTGCAGTCTAGAGGATTAAATGTACGCTAAAGACGTTGTTTCCAATAGACCTTCAGCTTAAAAAGCAGTGAGATATCTTCTTTTTTAAAAAAAGGAAACACATCTAGGCTAACAATTTTCTCAACTTCAGACCAACAATATATTTCAGAACAAAATTCTATTTATACATCAACAAAGTCTATCCTTTTAGACTTTGTTGACATAGGAGAGATTAAACACATCGTTTCGTAATCAAATTATACACTAGTAATCAAATGTGCGAAACTGGAAACAAGAATCATCAAACAGAAATAAATTGACACAATTGATTGTCTAATGAAGAAGCAATACAAATATCAGGTGTACAGTCAACAAACGTTTTAACAATCAAGAACGTCTGAGTTACTGAACACATCGAGCAGCAACTATTACCTCATAGGAATCTAGCCGAGCTCTGGTAAACCATTCTTAGGGGCACGGAGGAATTAGTTTAAATGCTAACAGATCGAGAATCATAAAAGATATCCACAACCATAACATATCCAGAATCAGTATAGACAGTATAACACACGTCGTGTGTTTCTATTAATAGCATGAAACAACTGAACACCCTGAGCAGAAGAATATAATAGAATCATATATAGCCTACCCCAACTGATTTGGGATTTAAATGCTGGAACGACGACTCATACAAACATTGCATATTCATACAAGGATAACAAGAGAAATAAAGCAAAAGGATTGCATTAACATAGTGCTAGAAAAATTACTCTCATCTTATGTAACACAAATCGGCAACATGGACAGGCAAGGCTGGAAAGAATATAACTACATAATACATGAAATTGTGCCAGACTAGCATTAAGACTGATCGACTCTATCATTCACTATATCATGTCATGCAAAAACAAAAAAAAAGAAGGTTAATATACCAAAATTCTATGTACTCAGACAAATCACTTTCTCTAAATTTACAACAAGAAACAGGCAAATAAACATTTACTATCAAAAATAGTACATACCCTGCCACATTACATTCACTCTGCTGGAGTAAGATGTCCCAACTGTTCTGTAAGGCTAATTACAGTCTTCCTGTTCCACCAAAATTTCCCATCCTCAACTGTTTTGGATTCACTTATTTTGCTCTCCATATCTTCTCTCTCCGGCTTTACATCAGTAGAACCAGGGTTCTCAGTAAGGAATTGTTCCCAGAATACATCATTTACTCCTGTTGGCACATTGTGACTAGCAGTCTCTACTCGGTTTTCTGGCGGAGTAACATCAGGAGTAGTGTTTCCATTAGGCTCAGAGTTCATGTCAATATCAGAAACCTTAGATCCAACATCAACAGTTAGTTGTGGGTAAGATATAGCAGGGCTATCGGCACAACTGATAGATTCATCCAAGTCTATTGAAGAGCTCCGTCTCATTCTAGTTTGATCAATGTCACGCAGTGTATACTCCCAAAAGGTCAAAGAAGATTCCAACTGATCTAGCACTTCCTTGTTGAGAGTCGAAAGAGAAGTATGGTCCATATTTTCCCTAGTCGTATTTTCAGAAGAACTCGCTTGATTATCTTCCAGGCCTATTTCATTGTAAAGAAAACTGTTTCCTGGCAACCTTCTCTTCCTTTCATTCATTTCCAGTTGTGGCATGAGACTCAAAGCTAATCCTGGTTTATTTATGGTTCGAGCTAAAGTAGACAGCACGTTCTTTTGCCGGTCTTTCACTTGTTGGACACGTTGGTTAAGGACCTGCATTTGCATTTCAAGTCCTTGATGATCCTGTTTATGCCTGTGTAGAACTAAATGAAGTGATTCGTTCTCATGCTTCAACTTTTCAATATCTTCCTTATACCCTTGTCTTTCCGATTCGGTCAATGCAGATGATGAGAGGCTATGAATATTCTGTACAGAATGACTGTGAACAGGTTTCCGTCTATAGATATTCTTCAAAAGGTGTGGCTGACCTCTAAGAAAATCCTCATTTGCGAATTCCCATTGTTCGGGATCTATTTTCTTGAATCCCTGGTTTGACAAAAGAGCAAACGACATGAGAATAAGAATAAAAGCAGTAAAAGATTGAAACTCAATTTAAAAATAATATCACTGCAAATGAATCAAGTAAAACCAATTTCTTACGTAAGTATTCAGCTGTCGGATAAAGCTGGAAAAATTATTGTGCTTAAAGTATCTGGGCAACAAATCTCTTGCAAAATCAGGAGGATTACGAACAATAAAACTTTTATTGTTTAAACTCCATGAGACTATTGGATCAGTGGAGGGATCATCCACCATTTCATATATCTTTGCAATAAACGGAGGCAGTGCATTGACGCTGCAAGGAGCTTCATCCATGGTAAATTCAAATCCAAATCACAACCCCTTGAAATGAAACTCACAAGGCGAAGCTCAACTACAAGTGACAAATCCTTACTGACAGGGAAGATCAACTTATCAGATTCCCAACATACAGATACAACCAACCAAAAGTGTTATCACCTTGATTTCCTTCGATAAATTCAATTGAAGCAGCTCCCACCTGATCATACAAATTCTTAGCAAATACACATTTCCATTCAAGTCCCAGCTCTGGATAGCTTTCAAAACACACAAATTTGCTAAAGAATTGTTAAAAGAGATTGCGGCCCATCATGAGTTCCCACAAGTGCTCAAACAAATGCTAGCTTGAATTCAAAAGATAGCCGTTTCACCCTCTAAAACTCAGAAATTTCCGAACTTTCCTGCATTTACAACCAATCACAGTCAAAATTAGAAAGCGTAAGAAGATGAGAAATGTTAAACACTTGTCAGAATACCTAGAAACCCAATACATCAAAGTCATTAAAACAACCATTATTACTCCCAAAACTTCAATAACAAGCTCAAATAACTTGTCTTCAAAGAAAACCAAGACTTCCAATTCTCATTCAAATGCGAAAAACGCAGTATTTCACACTAATACTCGAGAAATTTCCAAAACCCATTCTCCCTTCAGTTTACAAGCACAAAATCAGAAAGGTGCAAGAAGATGAGAAAAGTTAATCACTTTAGAGAAACAATTTACATCAAAGTCGTTAAAACAATCATTATTACTCCCAAAACTTCAAGAAAAAGCTCAAATAAATTGTCTTTAAAGAAAACCAGGATTTTAGTGCTCAAAGAAATGCTAAAAACAGTTCTTTTTTTCACTAAAACTCAGGAATTTCCAAAACCCAACTTCCCGCAAGTCAAAATCAGAAAGTGTAAGAAGATGAGAAACCTTAATTACTTAATAAATCATCCAGAAACAATTTACATCAAAGTCGTTAAAACAATCATTATTACTCAAAACTTCAAGAAAAACTCAAATAACTTGCCTTAAAAGAAAACCAAGATTTACATTTCTCAAACAAATGCTAAAAAAAGAGTCTTTTTTCACACTAAAGCTCAGATATTTGCAAAACCCAATTTCCCTTTTTTTACAACTAATCACAGTCAAAATTAGGAAGTGCAAGAAGATGAGAGAAGCCCATCACTTCACAGATTACCCAGAAACCCATTACATCGAAGTACTTAAAACAATAATCATTACTCCTAAAACTTCAAGAAAAAGCTCAAACCACACACATAACTCAAAAATTTGCAAGCAAACTTTCCCTGTCAAAACTAGAAACAAAAAAAATGAGAAAATAACTTGATGGATTACCCAGAAACCCATTACATCAAAGAAGTTGAAACAATAATCACTACTCCCAAAACTTCAATAAAAAGATCAAAACACACACACAAACTCAAAAACCTTGCAAACACAATTAACTAGAAAGTGCAATAAAATGAGAAAAGTTAATAACTTTACAGATTACCGAGAAACTCATTACATCACAGTCTTTAAAAACAACCAAATTTAATCCAAAAACAATCAAATTAACTTCGAAAACTTCTAGCAAAAGCTCAAACCACACATAAATACAAAAACACACAAAAGACATACAATAGAAAAGTTAATAACTTCACAGATCACCCAGAAATCCATCACACCATTAAAACTTAAAACAATCACTATTACTCCGAAAACTTCAATCAAAAGCTCAAATCACACACAAAACTCAGAAAATCAGCAAACACAATTAACTAAAAGTGCAAGAAATTGAGAAAAAGTTAATAACTTTACAGATTACCTAGAAACCCACTCCAGCAAACTCGTTAAAACAATCACAATTACTCCCAAAACTTCAACCGAAAGCTCAAATCACACATAAATATAAAAACCCACAAAATATATACAATTCTAAAGTTAATAACTTTACAGATCATCCAGAAACCCATTACATCAGAATCGTTAAAAACAATCAAATTTACTCCAAAAACAATCGATTTTACTTCTAAAACTTCAAGCAAAAGCTCAAATAAATCATAAATACAAATACCCTTAAAAGATATACAATAGAAAAAGTTAACAACTTTACAGATTATCCAGAAACCCATTACCTCAAATTCGCTAAAAAACAATCAATTTTACTCCAAAAAACTTCAAACAAAAGCTCAAATCATGTCAAATCTGAAAATACAAGAAATCCATTGTGAGAAAATTACCTGTAAGAAAAAATCAAGAATAGTCCTTAACAAGAAGAAGCACATAGAAAGATGAAGTTTACTTTGACCCTTTTCTCAAAGACTTCTTCTCAATGGTTTTTGGATGTTTATTCATATTTTATTATATATAGTTTATATAGGGTGGTTATTTTAAGAGTGTGAAATGAGTAGTTAAACCATTTTTTAACCAGTTAATATAAGTGAGTTAATAAAGATATTTTAAAAAAAATTGCGATTTATAATTATATGTTATTAAGAGAGAGGCGATCGAAATAGAAAAAGAGTTGAAAGAGGCGATGAATATATATTGTATTTGATTGTATCATTAATATAATTAATTTGTATCGACGAATTTAATTATATTAAGTTGTATAAATTTGTATCAACGGCTTGAGCGCTCAAAGTTTTCATCATTTCTCATCTGATACAAATCACTCGCATGTATCAATAAAATATCATCTGCTCAAGCCGTTTGTTGCTTATTAGATTTTAATTTAGTTGAAAGATAGATGGAGAGGTTATGAGAATGAGAGAGAGTCGGTAAGAGATGGATGAGGGGAGAGACGGGTGAGAGTTTGAGAGATGGGGAGATTTTTCTATAAAACCCTAAGAGTAGTTATTTAATGTAATTCTTTTAATAATTGTGTATAGTAAATACATAATACATACTATGTCCAATTTATGTTTGCATTTTTTCAATTAAATTTATTCAAAAGAGAACGACACGTTTCTATATTTAATATCAATAATTTGTATTTAAATGTTCAGTTCATCCTTAATGAGAAAATCTATAGTAACACACAAATATTTATGATTTTTTTCAAATCATAATTTTGTTTCTTAAATTTTTTATCAAGTCAAACAACATCGTATAAATTGAAATTGAGATAATGCATTTGGGGATTCGACGATAAAGATCGAACAACGATCTTACTTTTCTCCTCATATTCGAAAAAATTTATGTTAATATACTCTCTTAGTCTTTTGACATTATGTAATATTGACAGTTTTAGGTTAAATTCATACGATTTTCCTCAAAATGCTCATATCATTAAGGGGTTATTTGACATGATGGATAAAGGATTAATGACGAGATAAAACTTAGGATTGTTTTATGCTGTATTTGTTAGGATTTCTTAGTTAATTTCGAAATTGTTTATCACTATAAATTATAGGATAAGTTATCAAGGTATGTTGTTTGAATGACTAATCATATAGGATATACTAATTAATAATTACTCTGTCTATTTCATCCTCATATCAATCGGCCTCTAAGAGTATCATTTATAATTATATGTAAAAAAAATTTTAATGTGAATTTTATTGATACACCTCATAATATTTCCCTCAAACTAAATTTAACTCGGTCTATTATCACAATCCACGAGTCTCCCCCCTTAAATTATGTTCTAAATGGCTAATTATCACGATCCCTTAATTAATTTTTGAAATTAATTGTGCGCTATCCCCTCTCTCTCTATATAAAATCGAACATTAATTATATCCAACAAATCCTAAAGCTAACTTCTTCTTACATGCTTATTATGATTCACCTTTGGCATTGTAATTGTCGAGTCACAAACATCAATTTGTTATCTTTATATTATATATATTTGATATCAATTTGTTGGGATAACTAGCTTAAGTCGATACTCTTTAATATGACATAATATCATTTATTTTGGATTAAACATACATGATGTGTATTCTAGATTTCACCGAAGTATTAAGACTATATTCCTACAACTCATATATACAAATTTTTGATCTTATCGATATCAATATAAAATTTTATTTATGCATAAGAGTATATCCCTACAGTCCTATATAGATTTTTGATCTTATTGATATCAATATAAAATTTTATTTATACATATGTAGTATTGTAAATTTATATATTATCTAATATACCCATAATAAGGATTGCAAAATATTTTTTTTTTCGAAAAAACTATTCAATCCGACCCTTAAAATATAGATTGGATCATTGACCATTTAAATATAGATCAAATATAGATATTATCTACTAAAAAAAATTAAACATTAAGATAAAACAAAATAAATATTTATATTATAATTAATATTCATTTATTTTTTTTGTCCATGATAATATGGACGGATCATATTTTTCTTCAATATTGAGGAAGACATCCTAACAACTTAATTAAGTATTATATTCATATCCAGTTTAGTGAGATATTCAAGATTAATTAATTAGCTTTATCCAAGATTTACAAGAAGTCAACACAATGAGATTTTTTTTTTGTATAATACGAAAAAAGTAGGGGGAATAAATTGAAAAAAGAATCCTCATTATAATTTAAAATTTATTAGTTTATTAAATTTTATTATTGCCACATTTTCAAAAAGGCAACTAAAAATAAATTATGCATGCGCGTTAAATTAGTTAAAAATATCTCGGATGTTTTAATAACATACGAAGATAATTATAATTTATAGAAAGGACCAAAATTTAACCATAAAAAAAAAAATAAAACCTTTATGAATTTTTTCATACTACACAAATACACAATGAAAACTATGGATCCTTTAATTAAAAATTTTTTCTTACTATTGACAAATTTAAGTGATTAAAAAATATTTAATACATTTGATTATTTTCTTCCTTGAATTATATTCTCAACGTAAAATATTTACATGGAGTGCCACGTGGTCCCGCCAAAAGTCGAAACGACGTCGTAAAGGAATATTCATGCACAATGGCATTCACTTTCCATGCAGCTACCTGCCTTACCCCCCACCCCCACCCCCTTTAAAAAGACTAAACACGTGCACTTCCCACATTTCCAGGACTAAAATTATATATTTTTTAAAAATAAATCAGTAGGAGTCGTTTGGTTATAAAAATTAGGGGTTATTTCGATATAAAATTTGGGATTAAGTCTATTCGATATTTTCATCGTGGATATTAGTTAAAATTAGAGAAGTGAAACGGAGATAATTCTAACATGCATTTGAGTAGAGATATGTCAACAAAGTATTAGGAGAATGTGAAAAGACCGGACATGACGTACCTTCTGCTATACTAATCAAGACATGACCCTAGATAAGAAAAAATCGAACATTAAGATAGAATAATAATTGATAACGATTGTTAGTATCGCACTTCAGGTGAGTGAGGTAAGCGGCTAGTCTCCTATAGCTCCTCTCCTCCTTATGTGTAGTAACAGTAGTCGTGTAATTCCTTATTCTTCGATGTGTGCTACTATTTGTTTGCTTCATTGCTATTATATTTTTTATATTCACGCTTTAATAAATTTTTTTTTGAGTCGGTGCACATCAGAAACAATCCTTCTACAAACAAAAACAGGAGCAAACATATATATACACCTTATTCTTTCTTGACTCCACTTGTAAAGTTATATTAAATTTACAATTATTTTATATAAGATATGTTATTTATTCTGATTATCGTTAGGGGCAAAGCTACAAATATAGATTAGACAAAACTCAATTGACTTGAATCAAATCTCATAATTTATTTATCTGCCAATGTGAAATCTAATAAACTTAAACACTATAATAAACGTATAAACTAAAAATTATGACTCTACTTCGACTAATTTCAATCTTTGAAAATTGAAATAACTTTTTTTCCAAACCAAACAAAACCTAAGTGGCAATCTACGTAATATTTTAATCATTTAGTGGCAATATTAAACTCACCGTTCACATATTTACTTCTCCCTCCTCTTCTTCTTCATCTTACAAATTTTCAACTTCAAGCCGATCCAGAACTAAACCGGTTTCACACTCGAACCGCTTTTTTAATCCGGTTCGATCTCTATTTACAGCAGTATTCCGGCGACCTGAATGACTTCCGGCACGAGGTTACCGACATGGAAGGAAAGAGAGAACAATAAACGGAGAGAACGACGGCGAAGAGCAATCGCCGCGAAGATCTTCGCCGGACTTAGAATGTACGGTAACTATAAGCTTCCTAAACACTGTGATAACAACGAGGTGTTGAAAGCTCTGTGTAAAGAAGCTGGTTGGATCGTTGAAGAAGATGGAACTACTTACAAAAAGGTAAATTGAAGTTATTGCCTTTTTATACTGATTTTTTTTGTTCATCTATCGAAACTGAGCTGATTAATCGATTCGGATTGAGCTAATTTTTGTTTTATTTTCGATCGGAACATCAAGTTTATAGATTCATGGTCTGTGATTTTCTGCAAAGTTTGAATATTTCTACAAAATGCTCGATTTGGACGAGATTACCCCTGCGGAATACTTGCATCTTCACACTCTTGTCTATACTTTTGCTTTGTTGTAGAAGGTCAACGCAGTCATCTTTTTATGCGTTTGGCCATAGATTTAAAATATTTTCACTTTTTTCCCACGAATTTGTGGAGCTGGAGTTGAAAATTGAAGAAAAATAGTTCATGAGCTGTTATTGAGTTTGAATTTTCACGGCAAAACATTCATTTTCGAATAAAGTGTAATTATTCCGAGAAAAAGTGAATAATTTATATGGTCAAATGTGTCCAAATTTACTGCATTTTCACCTTTGATGATGCTTGAAAGCGACGTTCTTAGAGTGATTGCAGTTTCTGTCTCCTGACTCGAGCAGATTTTTTTTTACTTCTTCAAAGGGCATTTTGGGAATTTCAAATGTTCACCACTCAACCCACATAGTACAACCTCTTGATGCATCATTGTCTCTGGCATTGTCATCCCATATTTCTAACGAAGTTTTAAGTTTTATACACTGATGATGTAAAATACAAACGCAAAAGCTAATAACCAGTAAATTATCATAATAATAGTAGTAGTATAGTAAAAGATACTCTCAACTTTTCAATCTACATGGAAAAATTTGAATATGTACTGAGTTTAAGAAAAAAGGAGAACTTTTTAAACTTATGGTTTAAAAAAACATGAAATAACATTTACTAGCTATAAGACTGTTGAAATGTTAGTCTTAAACATTTCGTAAAACTGTGTGGTTTTAAAAATTTCTCATTAATGGTATAATGATAAGTTTAAGATGAGATTTCTAATTTTAGAAAGTTGTTATGTTTTTCCAGAATAGACTGTACAGGAAATCTGTCATATAAATTAAATTGGCGGGAGTATAACACGTTAAGTTATTTTTTATATTGTCGGGTCATATAGCAAGGGTGGAGGTAGCCTTTAGCATATGGGTTTGGCTGAATCCAGTTTCGGTGGTCCAAACCATGTATATATGTTAAAGATAAACTACTAGCGCTGATGGTTGCCGACTTGTTGTCCTAGAATTGAGAGCTCTTAAAACTCAAATCTTGGATCTGCGTCTATCGATAAAGTTACATTAGTTTCTAATAATTTGTGTATGCAATTTGGTTAGTCTTTTACCGAGATTTCCGGGGTTAAATGCATTGCCAATATAAAGTCAAGCATGTGATTCAATAGTTGTTTTGAGGTGGTGTGGATTTGTTATCAAATTTGTGGGCCTTAGATGTTCTTGAATGTTGGGTGTCATTTATTATACTTTATGTTGTAGTTTGTTATAAAGTTTATAAGGTATAATTATAATATAAAAGGAAAGTAGATATCAAATCTTTGGATTCTGTATCACAAAAAAAAAAAAAAGAGAAAAAAATGGAGTAACTAATTGTTGAGGCTGTAAAGCGTGTGGGGAAATTAATTTTGTATTGGATGAGAGAACTGTTTATATGGGTCTCAGAGTATAAATTTATAATCATGGTGTTGACACTACTGATAGTGCCATCATTCTTTGCCCCTTTAGGATGTGGGTGTGGGTTATGTCCAATTCTTTTTGGGTATGTTGGTACTTTTATATCATGAATATGTAGGGATTGTCTGTCAATATAGTGAGTCTTTTGGTCAATGGTGGGAAGGGGGACCAATAATTCATAATTGTTGTGGATGAAAATTTTAGTGTCCATTTTATGACAAAAAGAGTTCAGATTTTTGGTGATGCATTTGGAGCCTAAATCTAAAAATTTTGGAAGGTGGATAACAGTCACCACTGGAGTGCTAAAGATGATTGCACTAGTACTTTTTATGAAGGTGGTGTCCCCACAGCTTGAGATCTATTAGAAACAACCTTTTTACATGCACAAGTTAGGGGTAAGGTCTGCATACACACTACTACCTAGACCCTCACTTGTGGGATAACACTGGTATGTTGTTGTTGTGTTGATGTCCCCGCCAGCTTCTGCGTAGCTCAATTAATTCGTCCGGACACAAGTTCTTCCACCAGCACAAATATCGGGTGATGAATCCAGTAATTTTTTTGGATTCATGTGGAATGAGGTCAATTGGAGTGGATGAGGAACTCTTATATTATGTATGGACTGAGTTAAATTATTAAGGACTACTAAACAATCTTCAAAGTACCTTAGTTAAAAATATTCGTGTCAAACAGAAAATGGTCTCACTATACTGTTGTCTTACTAAGCCATAAGGAACAGGAGGATCAACCCATGTGGAGAAATTTGATTTGCCTCTTCAAAACAGAAGGAAATTTGGGAAGACTAGAACTTGGTTGAGGGTCCTTGCATACGGTAGGGTCTTGTCCTTAAGAAGATTCAAATAAGAAGAGAGTTGACCCTGACACATGCACCTTCGTACAAGTGCTGCATACATGATTGAAAAAGATGCAACCAATTTGAACCGCAACTAGAAAGACCATATGATTAAGTACTTTTTACCCTTGTCATCAGCTTATATAGGTGATTTACTTGAAAATGGTTTTCTCAGTGAAAAAGAGGTGGACTTTTTTTTGGTTAAAAAAGCAAACTTTATTGCTGAGCTCAGATCCATCTGAAGGTGATTTTTCTGCAAATGACTGAAGATGAATTTCAAATTTCAATTTTACATATAGGTGAATTAAGATGTTAACAATATACATTAAAGATATGAGGTCCTACCAATGACTATTTGGTTTAACTAATTTTTTGGTTAATCCATGCAAATGGTTTTCCATTTCATTGGGTTTCATCTCCTTTCATTCCCTGTACTTGTAAGTTATGTACTGTGATCCTGATCAGCCAATAGTATCAATCATTGGATAAGTAAAGATCAATGGTCTCAGAAGAGCTGAGTTTTGTTGGTCCATGTGTTGTAGAAGTTGGCTTCTAACATCAAAGTAGATTGCTAACCTCATAAGAACAGAATTTCGTTGCTCCAGGTTCATAATATTACTATTTTTCAAGTGCTGTCTCTGCTTCTGTGTCGACAGGTAAATTATAGAAGAATGGTAGAGATGAGCCGTCAAGGTACAATCTGGTGTGCAAAATTAGTGTGCATTCTTGGTGGCTTTTGTTTGAGTTGATATTTTAATCAATGACTTGGAAATTATCAAGGCATTTAGGTCTGCCTGATTGCTTGGCACTAAAATACGATCTTGTTAATGCTGCATACAACAACAAAAACAACAAACCCTTTCTTATCCCACAAGTGGGATTTGGGGAGGTTAGATAGGGTAGAGAGGCTGTTTCCAATAGACCCTCGGCTCAAAGATTGTTTATGCTGCGTCTAAAACTTAGATGTCTGATGTCTTTAAAAAATGGTTAGAACTTAAAAATTGATGATCCTGGCTCATTGTTTATCAACCAGTAGTCATCAATGTGCAACACCTTATGAATATGATGTTTGCTTCTGCCATAATTGCATTGTTCTGGTGACAGATTTATTCTCGATTCTTTTTGTGATTATTCGTTTTTGTATATGCTAATCGATTCTCTATATTCCAGGGATGCAAGCCAGTAGGACATGTGGATATTATAGGTTATTCAGCATCTGTAAGCCCCTGCTCATCTTACCAACCGAGTCCGGGTGCTTCGTATAATCCAAGTCCTGCTTCATCATCTTTCCCTAGCCCAGTCTCATCCAATTATGTTGCAAATGTCCAAAATAATCATGATCCTAACACCCTAATTCCTTGGCTTAAGAATCTCTCATCCGGATCATCGCCTTCATCATCCAGATTTCCCCACCATTTGTACATTCCTGGGAGCTCTATAAGTGCGCCTGTTACTCCACCTTTGAGCTCTCCCACAGCTCGTACACCTAGAATGAGCGATGATCCCATGGCAAATTCAGGGTGGGCACAACAACACTATGCCTTCTTACCATCTTCTACCCCCGCCAGTCCTGGTCGTCAAACACCACCAGATTCTGGTTGGCTTTCTGGTGTTCAAACTCCACAAGACGGACCTTCATCCCCTACGTTTAGCCTTGTCTCACCAAATCCATTCGGATTCAAGGAGCCAATATCAAATGGAGGGTCTCGGATGTGGACACCAGGGCAAAGTGGGGCATGTTCTCCTGCCATTGCCTCAGGTATCGACCAAACAGCTGACGTACCAATGTCGGATGCTATTTCAGCAGAGTTTGCATTTGGCAGCCATATGATGGGATTAGTGAAGCCATGGGAAGGTGAAAGAATTCACGAGGAGTGTGCTACTGATGATCTCGAGCTTACACTTGGCAACTCTAGCACTAGGTAACCTCTTCTTATTACCAACTTTTTCTCATAAATATGTTTGCAACACGCCTATGCTGACCCACAGGCAAAGTTAGTTTATAACGGTGATGTCTAGGCTAGCTCGCGCGCACCTCGATTAATTTTACTGGTTTCCTTGTACCTCCCACTTAGCATAGATATACTAACCGTCCACCAACGCTTGGACAAAATAGAATGAAATCACCTAGTGCTTTACTTTAGACCTTTTCTCCTCCCCCTCCATTTACCACTAGGTCACACACTCGAGTCTGATATTATTTCTTTTGCTGATTTTGCAGATAGAGAAGTACAAGAGAAGTCTACTTAATTCATTGATTTTGATCATAAACATATCTTTGTGCAAATTTGAAGTTTAACTTATTATGTCAATCACTTCTGAATGTGAAGATGTTGTGGTTAGTAAAACCAGTTTAAAATGCACAGTAGCAACAAATGATACATTTTCTTGTAGATTGAAGTATTTATTTTCGCACATTTCCCCATTAATTTTCCCTGTATTTGTAGTACTATCCCAATTTTTTATATTCTTTTTATTTTTTTTTCCTCTTTCAAGATTGGAATTACTTTTTTTATTTTTGTAGTTATCTTTTGTAATTGTTCACATCATATAGTATGTAGGAGTTGACTTACAAGAAGTGTTTTTCTCTATCTTACTGTTTATTTACGATTAACGTTAATTAAGTTGAACACCAAACGTTTTCTAGTTGAGTTTGATGTGTATAACGCTCATCGACCACCTATATAATTCGTCATTCATTTCACAACCATCAACTACCTTCACCAAGCACAACCATCATCGCGATTAACATTGTTGCTACATTTAAGTACAACACCACATAAATTGAGATCTTCTCACATTTAAAGATATTATCTTAATAATAAAATATATACAATTCAAATATTCTACATTTTATATGTCGTCTTAGACCTTAGTACACACATTAAGGTCATATATATGGCCTGGGGACAATATAACTAGTGATTTTGATAGTTAATAACTAAATATGGTGTCAAAGCCACTTTGCCTACAATGTTAGGGATGTGGTATGCCTTGTATCGCGATTTGATATAATATAAAGTTTAAGCAAATATCGATCGATGTTAAGTCGTATTACATATGTAACACACTTAGTTAAGTATGTATGTAATAAATCAAATTTTAGACTCTAATGACGCGTTTAATCAAAGTCAAGGGGTCTATATGTCTTTTGAAAAAAACAATGTAAAAAAAATAGACTAATGATTTCCTTGTGATGAGAAGGAAGAAAATTATAAAAAAGTGAAGTGTATATCACAAGAGTCATTGCCTGCCATTTCAATAAAGATAAATCAACTAACAAATTCCATGAATCATGGGGAAAAATGACTAAATACTTTCTTTTGCTCTTAGCTACAATATTTTATTATTACTTTTCCTTATTCATTCACAAGAAGTATGTGTGAACACTTGGTTCAACAAAGTAAGATTCCAAAAATAAAGTGGTGTAGTATCAAATTTGGACTTTGGATATATAATATAAAGTTGAATAGTTAGAAATATCTTATGTTTGACTGTTAGTTAAGATTATCGATTGGAATTGAGATGGAACGGATAAAATTTCTTTATTTTCAATGTAAGATTTTAGGAGATTCGACCGTTAAATATTAAAAAAAAAAAACATGTTACGGAGTAATATAATTCCCCTTGAATATAGACGTCTTACAGGATTACGAATTTAAATTAGTTAGGATTTAATATGAGTATCATACGAAACCAAAATAGATATGTTAGTTATTATGCAATTTTAATCTTTTACTATATATATATATATTTTGAGACAACAAGTCAATATAAGAGCATTTTGGAGACTTTTAATTAGAAATGGTAAATAGTGGGATATTTTAGTGGGGTTAATGCATGCGGGTTAAAAAAGTTGTTTTTGCATGGCATTAATCATGCAATTTTTTGTGGGTTGTTGAATTTTTTTCACTCATATAAATATTTGTGTAGCTTTTTATTAATTAATTAATTAATGTTCAATTTTAGCGTTTTTCTTTTGTTGGGCTAAGTTGTAAAAGAAGCTTCTGTTTGATTTCCTAATTAATATGGAATAATAATATAGTTGAAGCATGTTACGATTTAACTCATTGCTGGTAATATTATTCGCTTTAAATTTTAATTTACACTATTTTAAAATATCTTTGATTTGCTTTTAATTTTATATATTTATACATATGATATTGTGTTTTATCGATGTAACATTTATGTGTTAATTACGTGGCATCACTCAAATATTATATGTCCCTATAAAATGATGCAATCATGAGAAAATTATGAGATCACACAATGAAGAATATAAAGTAGTTACTCAAAAGTTTTTGACTTGATCTAATACAAAGTATATTGCTTGTTCTTTTTGACATCTTCAATTAATAAAACAAAATAAATTACTTTGTCATGTCAAATTGAAATATATTTAAAAGAATATCATTCTACGTGCACTATCACTATAAGTATATAATTTACATGTAATATATTTACATACATGATCCAAACGGTTTAAAAGGTTTGGTCTTTCACGTGAACACGAGAGTTTTCGAGTAACAATAAAGTTAACTTTGTGGTATTCATTAATAGATCTTAAATTTGAATAGTGAAATAATTAGAAGCGTTAAAGATAAGTTGTTTGTCTACTTCACACTTTTAGAAATCCACCCGTTTCTCAAACTAGTGAATGCATGACATATGTTTAATGCATCAAACTGTTTTAATTTTTGATTTTTCATGTGTAAGAGTTCATGTGAAGAGCTTAGTAAAAGGGTAAAATTAACTAAAAGCGAATTTATGATTTGAAAATACTCAAGTTTCATTCAATACAAATCATACCAAAATTTATAATTTGCAAAAAAAAAAAAAAAGTGTTAGAAGATATAATTAAATAAATAAATAATAGTTTCACCTTTCAAACATGGACCCACTTTTCATTCCATTTGTGGGAATTTTATGATCTATAAACCGTCCCTAACGAGCGATCGGCTCATGTTTGAGCATGATGAATCACTTCGTGCCGTAAAAGCGAATTTATGATTTGAAAATACTCAAGTTTCATTCAATACAAATCATACCAAAATTTATAATTTGCAAAAAAAAAAAAAAGTGTTAGAAGATATAATTAAATAAATAAATAATAGTTTCACCTTTCAAACATTTTAATCATTTAAATAAGATCTTCATCTTACCATCATCTATTGTAAGTTTTGCTCCTTATTTTTTTCTATTCTAAGTAGATACTCCCTCCGTCTACTTTTATTTATCGTATTATATTTTTTGAAAATTAATTTTTGATTAATTTTTAAAGTTAAATTAAATTACATTAATTTGATATTTTAAACAAAAAATTTAAATATTCAAAAACTAAATGAAAAATACTACAAATTGCAAATTTTTATATATCAATATGATTTCAAAAATTACATTTTAAAATGTTCGTCAATATTCTCATAGTTTAACTCTAAAAATAAAAATCACGACAGACAATAGTTGACAGAGAGACTATATATATGAGTAATATATATATATATTCTCCTTTGGATGATTTGGACATGCTTATTGTTCTAGGATTCTAGTATATTTCCTATGCAAAAAATGTAGTAATTCTATAGAAACATAGAATCTATCAAGCTATAAATGTTCCTTTCTCGCTTTTTGCCTAATGTTCGGTTCTTGCATCATATATAATTTGATTAATTTAAGTTAGTATTATAGTATAAGGTTTATTAAAAATGTAGAGAAATCTTTTTTGTTAAGATTTTTTTTTAATATTGATGGATTAAATTCTAAATCTTCTGTCGAGAGTAAATATATTCAGAAATTGAATTCAAAATTTTAAATCTTAATTCGTATCATATAAAATTTATTCAAAGAAATTAAGTGTGGTTTTTGTCTTATATTTTTATAACATTCAAAATTTAAATTCGAAATATCTGATAGAGGTACGTAATGTATTTGGACAATAATGGTGAACTGTTAGTAACCTTTTTCATGTGTCATCCTCAGCCTTCCTATATTCTCTAAGAAGGAAAAATGACAAGTTAAAAGTAATGAATTATTGAATTATAATATCAATTAAATAGATTATAATAGAGCAATTAAAATTACCAGCCATCAAATAACGTTTATACCAAAGAACAAATATACTTATTAGTATTAATATATGTAGTAATTTCTAAGTGTGAACATTTGCAATTACTTTAAAACTCACCCTCCTATACTAATAAAATAAATCTACTAGACAAATATAAATAAAAAATGTTAATTTGTATAAATTTTAAAAGCTAATTTAATTACGTTTCAATAAGGATATAAGACATTAAACGAGAAATCAAAAAAAATAATCTTATGTAACACATTCGTCTATTGAACTTATTTAAAATCAATTAAATATTTAAAAAAAATTGTATAATTAACCACAAATATTAAAGACTTTTTGTTTTCTTAAAATTTTATATTAAATTAAATAGTATCAGAGACCAATAAAGTATTGCTTCTTAATTTATAAAAGATTCAAAATACTACAACTATAGTATAAAAATGATATTAGAACTTTCATTTATCAAGTGGATATTTAGTAGGGCAATTAGTGAATGATTTGTGACAAAATTTTCTTCTTTGTATTCATAACCAGCTTCTTGTTGGATCAGATATAATGCACTATCATTATTTACAGTTTAATTAATGCTACAAACTTTTCAACTATATCCACTAAAAAAAAGATTTATTAAAAACTCACATTTGAAGGTGTATTATTTTTTTTTATATAGCTTATACTATTTTTGATATGGAAAATTCCCTTTAGGTCATATTATGTTATTTTACTTTTTTGAATATTTTTATTTTTTTAATTTTAATCTTTTTTAATTAAAAAAATCAATTTATTTTAAAATAAAAAATATTATATACTTTTTTAATTTACTAACCAAATTTTCTGAACATTTAGTATTATTCTTTTTTATATATTCTTGATATGTTTTTAGTGTCTAGTACTGTTTTTTTTGTACAATGGAATTTAATTTTGATAAGACTTTTCTAATGTTTCTGGTTTATTCCTTTTTACAATATTCCTCACTTATATAATAAATTTGAAGAATTAAAATTGTTCAAAAACATATTTTAAGGATCACATTGAATTAATTCTCAACCATTAGGCAAAAATGACTACTTTAATTTGTTACTGAGTTATTTTTGAAAGTATTTAGTAAAATTTTCAATATAAATGCAAATTTTATTTATTTAAATTACTGAATTTTCAATATTCTAAATCCGCCCCTAAATGGACTTTTTTTTTCCATCTCTTTGTCAAAGCATAGATCTCTCATAAAGAAACAAAAAAGGCAAAAAAAAATAGAGAAAAAGAATAAAGTTGTCTCTTCCTCTTTCCTCTTTCTTTTTAAATTTTTTATTTAATCAACTTTTTCAAACTTATTATTATCATTTTTGTATATAAATAGGAGATAATCCTTGTTCTTTACAACTACCTCCTTAGTATTAATCCATCTTATATACTCTCTCTTTTTTATTTTCTTGAACAATTAACTATATATTATCTATGGCTGATCATCAGATTAATGTTAATGGAAATATTAATCATGGAGTAAGTTTAAATATTAAAGAAGATCATGATTTGAATAATCACAAGGAGTCTTCTTCAACCTCAAGTTTTCTTACTGTTCCTTTTATTCAAAAGGTGACTACTTAACATCTTAATTAACCTTCTTGTTAATAAATTTTTTGTATGTGAAAAAAAAAATATAATTAATGACAAAAACAGAATTTTGGTCTAATAACCTACGGTTATATCATCTAAAAGTTTAAACAGTTAATTATTAAAAGAAATGTTTAGATAGAATAATTTCTTACGTCGGATTATTATAACATTCTCGTATTTATTTTGTGGTTTGATAAATTTAAATTTGTATCACGTAAGGTCTGTTTTTTAAAAAACTCTCTCTATCAATATTTTTTCATTTCATTATTCATTTTATCGTAATTTTGAATGGTATCTAGGCTGAATATTTGTTGTATATATCTTTTTTTTATTTTTGGTTAATTATGACTATTCTAAACTCCACTTTGTCGTATTCTACTTATTGAATATATTATTTGATTAATTATGAATTTTTTAGACCTTGCTTATAAAATTATACTGATCGAATTTTATAGGTAATAGCAGAAATGATAGGAACATATTTCTTGATATTTGCTGGATGTGGATCAGTAGTGGTAAATGCAGATAAAGGGATGATAACATTTCCAGGAGTAGCCATAACTTGGGGCCTTGTTGTAATGGTTATGGTTTACTCTGTTGGCCATATATCTGGTGCACATTTTAATCCTTCTGTCACTATTGCATTTGCCTCTGTCAAAAGGTTCCCTTGGAAACAGGTATTTTCTCGATTTCAATTTATGTGACGTAATTTAACTAAACACGAATATCAAAAAAGGAAATGAAAACCTGTTATACTCTTAAATATGTGGTCTATTCATCAAATTTATGTAATATACTTCGACTGAAGTCGACGGTCTTTGAGAAACAACCTTCTACGAAATAGGAAGAAGGTTTATATATACTCTGTCCTCATTAGTCTCTATATGCCAGACTATATATTAATTATGTTATTAGTACGTTGACTGAAAATAAAATTAAAAAATGATCATTTTTCTAAACATAGTGATAGTCTTGGTTTACTCATGTATTCTTTTCGTTCATTTTATATGATGTTTAAACATGATTTTTTTTTTAAAAAAAAGTGGATTTTTTGCTTTAAGTGTACGTTTTAATATCGTGTAACTATAAGAACTTTGACACTAATTGGTGAAGGCTTTAGCAAGATACTTAATTCGTCAAACTAATGTGATGTATTTTTATTAGACACGAAATTTAGAAAAAAATAAAAATTAAACTTGTGATACAAATAAATCATAAGTGAGGACCTCGATGATAACGAGGATTAAAACGTATTCCTAAATAGTTGATATTTATAATTAAGTTTCATTGTACTTTTATTTATATAATTAAGTTCAAATAAATTCCAAAATATTTATTTTTCTTTTTTTTAAAAAAATAAAAAAATATTAGGTACCAGCTTATGTAGCAGCTCAAGTTCTTGGAGCAACCCTAGCAAGTGGAACTTTACGATTAATATTCAACGGAAAACACGATCACTTCGCCGGAACCCTACCGTCCGGCACCGACTTTCAATCCTTCGTCATTGAATTTATAATTACTTTTTATCTCATGTTCGTCATATCTGGTGTTGCAACCGATAATCGAGCTGTAAGTACTTTTTTATCTCAATTTATATAATGATATTTGACTGATAATAAAATTAATCGAAATAAAAATGATGTTAGGAATTTGTTATCTAAAAGGAATCTTAAACATTTATGTACTCAAAAATTATCTGTAAAATTTAAAAAATAAATAATTTATTATATGGCATCTAATGAAACTATAATCTAAAGGGTATTTTAAACCATAATCACAAGTTGATGAGTAGATTTGAATCTTTTCTCTCTAATATATATATATATAATTGGACACGTCTAATTCATTCATTTCATGATAAAGTTACGTTAATATTAGAGTAAATTAATTTATTTCGAATTAATTTCTTGAAGTAATTTTATTAGTTGAATAAAAAAAATTGCTTAGGGATTCTTGAACATTCATTGTTCTATGATTAATATATTTTTTGTCATGTTTATGATTTGCAGATTGGAGAACTTGCTGGTCTTGCTGTGGGGGCAACAATTTTGCTTAATGTGATGTTTACAGGGTAATTACTCTTTAATTAATCGTAAAAATAATCGTCGTATTAAATCCACAAGTAAAACTCCAAGACCTAACTAATAATAGGTACAAATTATTATGCATTAACTTACATAATATACATATAATTAATCAAACTCAACAAGTAAACTTTTTAGTTGACATGCATAAATTAGATATATTTATTTTTGATATGTTATCGAAAACAGTCTCTCTACTTTCACTGAAAGTAAGACGGCATACACCCCTCCCAAATCCCACCCCAAACTCAACACGTATGAAATTACACTGGATATATTCTTTTGTTTTGTCAATCAACTAGTGTAACTTAAGTGTTTGAACGAGCGGCTATTTAGGTTAATTCTTACGTACTAATGAATTGTGGTGTAACAGACCGATATCGGGTGCATCAATGAATCCAGCAAGGAGTTTGGGCCCAGCAATAGTGTCAAGCCATTACAAAGGCCTATGGATTTATTTGGTCAGCCCAACACTTGGGGCCATTGCTGGTGCTTGGGTTTACAATATAATCAGATTTACTGACAAACCTTTGCGTGAAATAACCAAAAGTGGATCTTTTCTCAAGTCCAAAAATTCTAGTACTTAAAAAAGTGGACATATTTGCAAAAACTAGTAATAATGGTCAATGGATGATGAAAGTCGTTACTTTTGCAATACATAAAGGGAAAAGGTTATAAAGTGGTTACTTTTGTAAAACACAAAAGAAAAAAAGCTATGTATTTTGTAATATAATAAATGAAGTAAATCTATGTTTTTCTTTTTTAGAAAATTGTATGTCTTATCTACTTTCAGTGTCTTATTTTATGTAAAAGTGTTACTAGTATTTAGAGAAAAGACCATTCCTACTAGCGAATTCGCAAAAAGGCATTCCAAATTAGAGATATCTCGTGTTCATGTAAGGTTTATGTGAAAGAAAGTGATACATGCTATATAAAAAAAATTATAATTTTATCCTTTGAAAATTAAGCAAAAATACTGTAAATCTCTCTACGGATGAAAATGTGAAAAAGGGGAAAAGGTTTAAAATAGCTTCCTTCTATTAAAAATTGAATAAAAATAAGTGAATATAAACCTCCTATTAAAATTTAAAAATCAATTTTTCACCTCAAATGCGAAAGACATAAATATAAAATAAGAATAAATTAAAAAATATATTTATATATTATGACAATAAAACAAACCCATGTTATTAAAAAAAAAAAAAGAAAGAAACACTCCTATTAGCTATCAAAGTTTAATTTTTCACCTTTTCGAATCCCTAAAAAATCTATTTCTCTTCTTTTTCTTTACCAAATTCTAAAAAAAAATATTGTTTTTTTGGAATCGTAAAGGTTACTATAACCCCTTTAAATTCTTGCAAATTTTCACTGTATAAGTATATGTTCTTGCTGTTTAATGTAAAAAAGATTGTTTTTTTTTTTACAAAAATGGAGGTGGCAAGTTCTTCTTCTTTGGGTGTGAAGATAATTGATATTGCTGATGATAACGATGATGTTTTGGTCATATATGAAATCCCAAAAGCTTCAAAAGGTAAAGGAAAAAAGTTTATTGAACCAATTTCAGTAGAAAATTATTTATATTCAAAACCTTGCTGCAGTGGTAGTAAAAAAGTGATGATTGATCTTTCTGATGATGAAATTGAGTTTTTGGGTACCAAATGTGTACAAAAATCGAAAGGGGTTTCGAATATCAAGTCGATTGTTATCGATGATGATGGTGATGTGAATGAGTTGTTTACTTGTGATATTTGTGTTGATGAAAAATGTGTTACTGAAGTTTTTAGGATTATGGGTTGTAGTCATTCTTATTGCAAAGAATGTATGGCTAAGTATGTTGGTGTTAAGCTTCAAGAAAATATTTGTCGAATTTCGTGTCCTGTTTCGGGTTGTAAAGGGCAATTGGAGCCGTATAATTGTCGTTCGATTTTGCCTAAGGAAGTTTTTGATAGATGGGGAGATGTGTTGTGTGAGTCAATGATTATGGGGTCGGAGAGATTTTATTGTCCGTTTAAGGATTGTTCCGCGCTTTTGATTGATGAAAATGGTAAGGATTCTGTTGTGATTCAGTCTGAATGCCCGGAGTGTAGGAGGTTGTTCTGTGCCATGTGTAAAGTTGCTTGGCATTCGGGGATTGTATGTGCTGAATTTCAGAAGTTGAATAAGGACGAGAGGGAAAGAGAGGATTTGCAGCTTATGCAACTTGCTAAGGGTCAAGAATGGCAGAGATGTCCGCAGTGTAGGATATATGTCGCGAGAGCTTCTGGTTGCGCTCAAATGGTTTGTAGGTTAGTTAGTTACTCTCTCCGTTTCAATTTGTCTGTTTGGTTTTGACTATAAGTTGTTTGAATCTTGTGGTCGTCTTAAACTAAAGATATGTAAAATGTACTAAAGTACTCTATAATATTGTGGTTTTAAACATGTCACATTCAAAGTTATGACTAAAATTTTGCCAAAAACTGAAAGGGGCGTGCTTTTTGAAATCGAGGGAGTATATGGTTTTTGTGTTTCATTTTCTCCCGGAAAGTTTGTGTGATCGAAGATGTCTAAGCTTAGATGTTTTAATCTATTTGAGCAATGTATGTTATTTGCCTTTAGTCAGGAGTAGAAGTAGAAGTAGAGGGTGCCATTTGCTGTATACTATAGAAAAAGTAAAAAATTAGGGATGATTTGAAAAAGTATATAAGGAGTGAGAAAAAATAATCATGTTATGAGAACCAAAGGTTAGGCTGACTACTATGGTAGAGCAACACCTAGAAAGATTTATCCCTACCCCTTACCTCGTCTTGTCTTTCAGTGTTGCCAAGTCCCAAGGGAAGATCGAAGCCATAACACAGGTGCGACCTCAAGAATTGTCTACTTGTTTATGAACTACTAGTTTATAAGAATTTGATTGCTTGTAAGCGTACACACATCTCTGATTTGCCATGTCTACTGATGAAGAGGGTCGGTGCAGAGAGTTGACCGAAGCAAAGGCTGCTATGTGTGGATGCTTATAATTAGTTGTGTTAGATTCTCAACTACAGCCCCTATATCACTAGGATTTCAATTTTATCCTTGTTCTGCTGCTGGCTTCAATGAAATCTTGCATCCTTGTACTTCATTATTTCTTTAAAGCTAAGCAAAAATGCATAGTCTTCTCTTTCATTTTCAATTACCGTCACATATTTTGTTTATTTTTGTTGGTGATCCTACAAGATCTTTGTTGCTAATGTTCTTTGTCACGCTAACAAACAATAAAGCTTGATAACTTGGATGCTTCAATTCCACTCATTGACAATATGGTTTACTGCTGACTTTATCTTTACTTAACCAAATTGTGATGCATCATTGTTAACACTTGCAGGTGTGGATGTAGCTTTTGTTATAAATGTGGAGCTAAGTCAGCTGATCACCATTGCACACGCTGTGGTACTTAAAGACGTATTTCGTTTGAACTTATTAGTACTGTTCTTTCTTCTTTTTGTTCCCAAAATTACGAGTCCTCTGTAGATGTAGCACTCTGCTTAGAATATAACTGCGAGTTTTACTTGGTGGTCTCTTTTCTCAATCTTGATTAGATCTTAAATGGATGTAGTGGTGATACATGGAACCTATGTTTCTCAGACATCCAAAATTGTGTTGCACCCATATCGGATTCTCCAACTTTTAAAGTATCCGACATGCAGCTACTGACATTTTTGAAGAGTCTGAGGAACAGTCATAAATATGTGTACATATATTTGGCCTTTCTTGGAAGATATTTCATATATATCGTCTTCCGAGCAAAAGGAAACTACTATAACTAATGTTGAGATGCTCTTTTGTATTTTCAGGTATATTGAACAGATTGTAGATACCTCCAGAGGTGCAAATGCGCGATTTCTAGTTTTTCTTTTTTCGTCGCTCTAGGGGTATTTTAGTGATAGGTTCTTATGGTATAACTTGTTGATATTGATTTTCAGATTTTGTGAATTAGAGGAGATGACTAATGAAATAGCTCAAACGACTTATCTTCTAATTATTAATATGAATCTTGGTTATTGATTTGGTAGCTTCATACCTAAATATACAACAACAATGATTTAAGTAAATGTCTTCAAAGTACCACAACTATTGCAGTAATGATCACTTCAGTGAGCTCCACATTTGTAACAAAAGTTACATCCACACCTGCAATTGTGAAAAGATACAAATGGTTGTATTCGATTTTCAATATACAACTGATATATCTAGGTTGTTCATACTCTTTAATCAAAATACTTTTTATATATGTGTCTAGGACTAGTTTTACACATTTGATTTGGTCGAAAATTAAATGTATGAAGGTAGATAACACAAGGATCAAGATCGAAACAACACAACATTTCTTGGACCACAAAATCACTAAATTTTCAATACATGGGAAGTATTATAAATAACTGAACTCTTAATTTAAGATTTGCACATATTTAGAAAACATTGCAACACAAGATTTAGGACGAACTTACTACTACTTGATTCAGCTGAACTCGTTGAGTTGCCTTCTAGCTCCGCCCCTACTCAAGCACATTGTTAAAGCAAATATGATAGTCCTTCACTTCTCAGCATCTTAGTGCTGTTCTTCAGCAGAACAATCACCCTTTGACTTGTTCAAAATGGTCTCGATTGAACGTTCTTTCCTTAAAACCTCCACGACTTCAGACATGGTTGGTCTGAATGGCGGTGTATCTATACACTGGATTGCTAATCTTAGAACTATATCTGCTTCTACCCAGTCGCAATTCTGTATATCTTCGAGTAAATTCAATAGATGTCCCTTCCGATTCATTATTTGTGCCTATAGTAGTCGAAACAAACCAATAACTTTGACTAGTTTCCTAAATTAATGTACATAACTAGTGAAGTTAGTTGAGTCTCACTGACCTGATCAACGAGGTATTCACGGTCACCACCACCTGCCCCTGGGGTACTGATTCTCCTTCTGCTGAAAAGTATAAGCATGACAACTCCAAAGCTATACACATCCGCGTTGGCTTCTAAGGCACGATTTTTAACTTCAGGCGCGAGGTATGACCTGCAAAAGGCTTCCATTACTGAGAAGTGCAGTTGTAATAGCCAATGTATACAAAGTTTTAACACACCTAAAGTATCACTAATTTTTATCTGAAAGAGAGTGAAAGGTCAACATCACATCTGAAGTATCCTGTTTTTTTCGAGTTTTTTACCTGAACGATCACCAACTCATCAAAACGAAAGTGTTTTGGTAAATAGTCGGTGGTAGTTCAGGTATGAAAGTAAACAAACCGGGATATTTTTGGTGTTTTTTTGGCTATTTACTCTTTATGAAATATAATTTGTTAAGTGTGTTCCCTTACATTGTTCCTTCTGACTTTTGCTTCTGATAAATCTTTGCAAATCCAAAATCATATATCTTCGGATTCAGATCATCATCAAGAAGAATGTTCTCTGCTTTAATATTCCCGTGTATAATTTTATGTTTCGACCCCTCGTGAAGAAAAGATAAACCTTCTGCTACCCCAAGACAAATTCTATATCTTGTTGGCCAATCTAGTGGTGGTCTAAGTTCTTCTGGACCTGTAAGTAACCAAAGCTCGACGATTTAATTCGTTACTACAACTACAGAGGCTTAATGAAGAAACATTTCATAAATGGAAGACGTTACCGAATAATGCATCTTGAAGAGATTTAGTTCCAATGTACTCATAGATAAACAGAAATTTGTTCTTTCCTGCACAGCATCCCATTAGTGTTACAAGATTTGGATGTTTCATGCCAGTTATTCTACGACTCTTTTCCATAAACTCGTTCATTCCTTCTTCTGTTGTCGATAACTTTTTAACTGCAATGGCAGCCCCATTCGAAAGAGTGCCCTGGATGTTGGTAAAGTTTTTCAGATGATGAAAATGTGAATCAGAGAAACAAAAATAAGTACTTTACTTTCAAAAAGAATGTGCCTTTCCTTTTCTGTTAACTTTTTAATTCCAACCAACTTTCCGTTTCAAAATGAGAATTTTGGTACATTCTATATCTTTTTAGTTTAAGACAGAAGATTCAAAAAGTCTTTTTTACTTTCTTGAATTCCGTGCCAAGTCAAAAATAGGCCAAATAAATTGAAATGGAAGGAGTATATATCTAGATGTCCGGTCATCAAACTAGCAAACGGAGAAAGGTTGTGCATAGTGCAGCTACACATAATCTTTTGTCATGAGAGAATATCTTTTTCGGAAAGAAAATGAAGAATACAGAGGCGGACTAAAACAGTCGAAAGACATATCACAAAGAACACAAAAAATCATAACCTGCAATGAGTTAAAGATTCTAGCTAACCTTGTAGACGGTCCCAAAACCTCCCTCACCAAGCCGGTTCTTATCATCAAAATTATTTGTGGCAGCTTTAATTTTCCGATAGTTGTAAAGCCCTCCAGGGTAGAATTCAATAGATTCTTGATAATATATCAGCACATTATTAGTAAATAACTATCAGTTGATTGGAAAAAAAAAGAAGCTAACTACAAATAAACTGTCTTATGATTCATATGGTGGTAATTAAAACCGATAACTAGAGAAAAAAATGTATCTTGGGCTTAACTCAACCCCAAAAGCTAACGAGCAATGTGGGACAACTTAATACCCCTCCAACCTATGCCCAAACTTACCAATGGGAGGGTGGAAATACATAATATGGGTGCTTAACAATGGGTAAAATAAAAATTGGGATAGATCTGACACTGATGTCATGATAAGAATGGATCTTGGGTCTCCTTTCCAGGATGGTAAAGGGCGAGCAAAAAGGAGAGATAACATTTTCAGATTTTGGAGATCGCCTCAAAGATTGCTTCGCTTCAAATCCCAATGGAAAACAAAATAAAATCCATAATACAAGTAGTATTACCTTCCCGACGTAATTTCTCTTGGTACATCGAGGAAAAAACAATGAACAATATTAGAAAAAGTAATGCAGATCCTGAAATTCCAACAAGCACTCCAAGGGATAGATGTGATTGATCTGGTTCATAAATTGTTACCATGAAATATCAGTCACAACATAGGGACATAAAACATGTAAACTGGTAAACAGTCTGGGGTAGCTCGGTGCACGTTCACGTAGGGTCCGAGGAAGAGCAGCACCCAAAGGGGTGTGATGTACACAGCCTGCCCCTAATATGAGCATTTTCCACGGCTCGAACCCGTAACCTATAGGTCACACGCAGACAACTGCACCAAGGCTCCCCTTCGTAAAACAGTGTAACAGTTGGACATAAAACGAATACCTAGAGTTACTGTAATCGCAGATATAAGGGGCCCATAGTTATCTGATGGGTATAAGATTGACCCTTTTCCAGACCAGTATAAGTGAATCTCGAGTAGATTGTTATGCACTTCAGCGGAATATTCCTTTGTTATAGGCTCATTCACAGCTTGTCCTTCTCCTTCTGCTTCTATGTTGAAGTTTGGCTCCACCTTTATTCCCTGCATAAATATTCTGTAAAGATCTTGTATATGTTTGCGTATGGATCAACAAGGTGGTTTTGGTACCTTACCTGGATTTCTATATCAAAGACTCGCCTTGTTTTGCCATGCGAAAGTCTATGTTTTCTCTTAGATATATCAGCAAAGTGAAGAATCACTTTGTACGTACCGGGTACCAAACAAAATCCATAATATTTCAATGAGATTGAGGATAAACGTGCTGTTCCATACAATTCGGCCTCACCAGTATGAACTTCGCACACATCATTTAGAGTATACCTGTCACGTTTTGCCCATAAGGAGGTTCCCATACTACTATAGCCCCAATTTAAATTATTACTCATGAAGAAAGTCGATCCACCCTCTTCTTGTACATCAGCTTCATAGACATTTCCGTATACTGATGCAGACACACCACCGCAGTTTATATACAAATGGTCATCTACAAATGGATACACAAATTTTAATGTGGAAACGACAAACTAGAAATATAGCAATCTTATCATGAGTCATGAGACCAACACATTTAACTATTGAAGTAATTATGTATGCAGTTAGTCATAAGGAACATAACATAAGACGTATACTAAAATCACTTCATGAGTATAGTTGTTCATACTTACTTAACTGAGCTCCATTCCTACAATGCAAATCAACTTGGTTCCGCTTTGCAACCCTAAATTCAAATTTATGCACAAAGTTAAGAGTATGGAACTACCAATTTTCTTCCGAGGCTAAGTCTTTTTTCCCCCTCTTTGTGGAGATACAGGTGGAAGTGCTTACTCTTCCGTTTCATTGAGGCAGCACGCGAACTGATTACTGATAAAGGGAATATGATTGGATTCAGAAATAGAAAAGCTACGTAGAAGCACATAAATAAGATTTTTTTGTGGATATGTGAAAATCACACTTACAAGTTGTGATTTTTCGTGTTTTTGAGGCTTAAGTTGAAATGGTTTTCAGAAAGATCCCTGCACTTCAACTTGGACGAGTGAGTGACATAATATGTTGTAGACATTAATGAAAAGAGAAAGCCGGGGCAAAAGATTATGTTAAATCAACTACTATTAGTGTGATTTTTCATTATATCCAAATAATGGATAGAAGAGTAAAAACAACAACACCGAAAATAAAAGTCAGTGTAGAAAACATGAAGTGTTTGCCCTTCTTTTCTTTTTTTGATAACCGAGGTGTGCAGGCCAGCTTTCGCCCACCTAGACTAAGTACAACCAAAAATGTAATACATTAATGCAAAAGGCACTTACACGTATGGATGATGATCGGCCCAAGCTGGAATTCTCCCAGTGAATTTATTTTTTCTTAGAAATCTGGAAACAATGCATCGGATTATGACACTTGAAACAAGACAGAACAGAAAAGTGATGAAAGATCAACTTTTCGACATCACAGAGCTCAAGTATTCATCAAATGCGAGCTATCACACAATTCTGATATTCAAACAACACCAGAATAATACAATCTAATACACAAGTACTGTAAGTTACATTGCAATTAGTATGAAAACCAATGTTCACTTCAAAACCTTTCCATCTATAGATCCGCCTCATCTGTTTTACAACAACAACAACAACACACCCAATATAGCCGCACAAAGTGGGGTCCAGAAAGGGTAGAGTATACACAAACCTTACTCCTACCTCAAAGATAGAGTGGTTTTTTTCGATAGACCCTCGACTCAAGTAAAAAAAGTCCGGAAGAAGTCAAGAGAAAAAAGTAATCGAAGTACAAAAACATCAGATAATAACAAACAACAGAATGAAAACCACAACAAAACAATGCAACAGTCAAGGTACAAGAAACAACATATAGTAACAGAAATCCATAGTAGCTGTTATCGAAAAAAAAAAAAACTTGAGTTGTGAGATGTATAAACTATTACTGGCTTTGACAAGAAATGCATAGAAGAAAGATATAGATTGCAGTGATGAATATTATATCCACATTTCATTACAAAAATAAGATCACGTATATTTAATGTTTAGTTAGAGAAGCAAGATCACTTACATAAATTTCAGTGATTCCTGAACAGTATCTGGAATTACACCAGACAAATTATTAAAACTCAAGTCCCTGCATCAGGAGAAAAGAAAGTAATACACGCAATTAAGTTGTTTTTTCCACACACTTTATTGTATGATGTTAAACGAAAGAGAGCAAGACAAACATAGCACACTTTAAGAGCTTAGCCTGACGGAACTCTTTTATCAACAAACGACCTTGTGATATAATAGTTTTCATTTGAAAAAAGCAGTCAAAGAAGAGAACATTTGAAGCATCGACTTTCTACTATAAAAAAAGCATGCCCTTTTCTTTGTGAAGTAAACGAATATGGAGATATTCTTACAGATACTCTAGGTGAGGTATTGTCCATATCCAATCAGGGATTCCGGTATTTAGTGAGCAATTCCTCAATGTCCTAGATAAACAAAAAAATTGGAAAATAGAATTCTATTTTAGGAGAAAAGCAAAAGAAAAAAACTATTATTCCAATAAGCATGAAAGTTTTGGGTGGCACGGGACTCACAAAGTTTTCAAAGATTTCATTTTCGATAAATCTGGAAATGAGTGTTCTCCAACTAACGGAGATGAGTGTTCTTCAACTAAGTCACTGATATACCTGAAAGTAGATATTACATAATCCTTAATAATTCAAAGTTTGGGAGAACTCCTTTCAAGGATGCGTGTATCGAAAAAACAACAGGATTTTACAATTGTGCTAGATTCTTCAGCTCTGAGAACTTGTGAGGCAATGGTGAAGAAAAATTGTTCCCCATCAGATTCCTTCTCAACATGTGCAGGAAAAATAAATCAATAGTCTTGCTAAAAACATGCAGATAGTATAAGAGCGTACAGTTAGTTAGTGAGTTTTACATGATAAGCAGATTTTTCCACCCTTCGGTAAAATCCGGGATTTTTCCACTGAGGTTGTTCCCTCGCACATCGCTACAAAGAAAGAAGATAAACAATCGAACACTACTAGAAACAGAGGCTTAATCGGAAATTTGTGTTATAAAACATGATTTTCCACCCCATTTAAGAAAATCGTTATCTTCCCATTGAAAAATGTTCGGTGGCTACTGCCACAGATACTTTGATTGAAACAATCATAAGGAAGATAAGAGAGTTGATACTTACAAAGTTTTCAGGTTCACCAAACTATAGAAGCTCGACGGCAAGCCACCAACAAATTCATTGTTCTGCAACTGCCTGAAATCATTTACAACATAATAAGTATCCCTGTTTCGTTAGGTACATGCTCCCAAAAGCAACTAACAAAAATATACGTACAACTCCTCAAGATTCACGAAACTTGTGAGGCTATCCGGGAGTTCACCCGAGAGTTGATTATCCGCCAGGTTCCTAATTGTGAAGGAAAATAGATGAGGATTAAAGTTTAACCAAACCAATAGGGAAGTACAAGTATGGATCTTATCAAGGCGTTTACAATTCGGTGAGGGTCCCAATTCCTCCCAGCTCAGATATGTTCCCTGATAATAAATTATAGCTCAACTCTCTGAAAGGACAAGAAGAAAATAAATATATTATGAACTACGACGACTAGATAGTAATAATTTATTTTGCAATATGCAGCTTTAGACTTACAATATTTCCAAAGATTCGAGAGACTTCAAATTTGGAGGTATTATTCCGTCGAACATGTTTTTGCACAAAGAACTGTAATATCAACCAAGGTAATGATTAAATACGATCCCAAGATAGAATTCTGAGTGAATTTTCTAGTTAACCCATCTTCATTGGTTCAAAACCAAATTTTGAAATGCCGGATCAATGTTAACTCCGCATCAGTTGACGGGTAAAAATGCAGACGTAACTGGCAAACAGTTTGCTACAGGGCACAATTAAATCAAAGTGTGGTTATAGAATTTAATTTGATTTATTAGTTTGTCATTATATACAATTTTCCCTATAAAAATATTCCTCATTCACAATTTTCGTTATTAGAACGCCAATGATCTAATGGTTCTTAAAGCTTACAAAACCAAATAGATACAAACACAAACATAAGGATATAATTAGGTAAGCCGATGACTTACATTTTTTTTAAGGAGCTCATGTAACCAAGGAAATGTGGAATTGTTCCGTTTAATGAATTATCACAGAGAGAACTGTCACAGATAGAACATTATAAGCATCAGAGGTAATTAAGAAAAGAATTCCTTATTTGGCTTCATCGTACGAATAGTAATGAAAGACTTCAAAAATAGATGAGTAAATTTCTAATGGATACAGTGAAGGATGGAGAATATAATGCAAAGTTTGCAGCCGAAGTTATGAAACTACTCACATGTGCGTTAGTCGCGTCAGATTTTCAAATGATTCAGGAATTGGTCCCCTCAACTTGTTCCCATCCAAATTACTGTGATCAACCAAAGTAGATAGACTCATAAAGGATAGCACATTATCGAATCTTTGATATGAAGTAGTTTAGTTTTAGACTTTATTATATTCAGATCCTTTTTAGAGTTTGATTACCTCTTATTTAGTAATATATTCTGGAAATGGTGGAATGCAAGCCCTACGAGATAAGATCACTTTCTAAGTATGAGTGCTTAAGACGTTTAGACTTTAGCCGTGAGCTACCCTGCTATTATTCAAGTAATGACATGTTTAAATCTAGTGGCGTGTGCACTAAAGCTCCAGGGGAAGGGGCAGACCACAAGGGTCTAGCTGTACGCAGACTTCCCTTGCATTTCTGCAAGAGACAGTTTCCACGGCGTGATGGCTACAACTTTACCAGTGACCCAAAGGATCCCCTTCGAAAAGCACAATACAAATAAGAATAAATTGTTTAGGTATCCTTACAGAGTAGTCAAATATTTGAGGTTTCCAATGTTCTTAGGGATCCAACCTTCTATTCGTCTATTGGAGAAATCCCTGCAGTTCATTAGGTTGCAAAGACATCAATCAGAAACTAGAAGTTGCATAGTTGAAAACAAATACGACAAATATTAACTCCCTTGAGACCACAACTTCAAACAATAATAACGAACGTAAAACAAGGATGATTAGCACATATTTGGCAATGAAAAGGACTAACTTAGAATGTCTCTTAACTTGCATTACATTTTAGTGGTGTAATTGTGCAGACGTTGCTATAATTATAGTGAAATCATTTTTGGTCGAGTAGGAAAAGATGAATCTTCCTGCTTCATGGAAAACCTTTTAGTACAACGGACTTTATTAATCAACATATATAGAAATGTAAAGAGACATAATTTAAGAGGAATGAAGGGTGAAAACAAGAAATCACAAAATTGTAATTTGGAGGAATACATCCTCAAACTTTTAAAAAATCAATCTGTACAAACATAAAGACACAGTTTAAAACAAATCGCTAACATTACAACATTGTCAATCTGGCGTACCATTCAATATTTTTCATGTAATATGAATCATTCACACGATTAAGCCTCTTCAGAATACTAATTCCGAGATATATGTAATCTACTGTGAAAAATTCAATTAGAAGTAGTGGTTTAAATCTCAACAGAGACAAAAAACATAGCTTTGGTGGACAGAGTTACCAGATACTTGTTGTAGGAGGACAGGTATTACTCAGAAAATCATTAACAAGAAGAGCATTCGATGAATCAATAAAAATAAAACAATAATAATAGTAAATAACTTGGATTAAAAGCATACATCTCCACCACTCGACATCTTGTATGATTCTCAACATAACAATCGCAAGTAACTTTGGAATTACTTCCAGTTATCAAACAACTTGGTCGTAATACTGTTGATTTACACCGAAGCAGCTCAGTGATGACATCCTCTGGCATCCAAACACAGAAATATTGGAAAAAGAAAAATTAAAATGGATAACCTGTGATGTCATGAACATTTCGAAAACAAATATATGCATAGTCCATAAAGGTTATTCAGCTTTCATTTCAACAGTAATAGCTGATGCATAAAACGTTATAGGTTACACTACTTTTGGAGAATCTGACACACACCTGAAGCACGTCAGCAAGTTATATTTGCGTAGAACGTAAACAATGGCCAAGTAGCCTTTAAGAGTATGACAATAGCAATCTTACCATCTTCTCTGGCAAGAGGAGGTAATTCTGATCTACTTGTATTATGCTTAGTTACCGTGCATATATTGCGTAGAGGACCGTGCGTAGCCTGTTCAACAGTAACCTCACAATGGACTAAAATCAGCAAAAGAGAAATGAAAATCCTACAAACATACATGAACATTGCCATATTAGCTCACAAGAAATGCTTTCTTAACCAAATACTTCTTCAAATATGTGCCCATACCTATATAATAGCATTCTTTCTCCAAGTATAACCAATAATGTGTGTCGCTAAGGCGGATCTAAGATTTTAATTTTAAAGATTCCTACAATAACAGCATATTTAGTGTAGCTTCACAAAGTGGGGTGGGGTCCCGGCCAGCCGATTTTTTTTTAGAGAAATGAGTGTACTAAAACTTTTTTAAATTAAACTACGTAATATTTAACAACTAATATTTTTGGACACGGATTTTTCAAATCAATCGGCTACTCTTCTTAAAAAGTGAAAAGAAGAGTTCATGCTAGTGAGATTCAAACATATGAACACTTTTATATGTTTATGCGTCTTGACTTTTCCAAGACGTCTGAAATCACTGGATTGCATCATATTGTTGTGTCAAGAGTGTCTAGATTATGTTATACAAGTGTACACTTGACAAGAGTATAGCTACGCCCCTGGTAAAAAACCCTACCAAAAAGGTCGAGAGCTAAGTTTGTTTTTGTCACACCGTCCGCTCAAGAAAAAACAGTCTAAAAAGAAGTAGATTCCTACAATAACCTCAACTTAATGTATAATCATAATCTAAGTCTCTCGGACGGTCCAAAAATATTGATTGATTTAATTTATCGAATCCTTCAAAATCAGAACATTTTTTGAGGATTCAACACGATATTTTTTTGAGAATTCGAGCAACATAAATCCTAACTGTATTCATAATCAAATACATATATACATGATCTAGGCAATAGCTATCCACTCCTAATGTGTGGGTTATAAAAAACAACAATCCCAATTTCACTTTTTCATGTTGTTTCCACTTCTGGGCCCTTACAGCATAGCATTGCTCATCTTTTTATAAAGCTGAAACCTTCAATAATTCTCCATATAGTCCTTGACTTATTTCTATCCCACGTACACTATCACATTCATTTAAACTAAGTACTTTCAATGCGAAGTATAAATTTATATGTAAAAGTCTGTGTTTGATAAACGGTGGATAAATTTATATTCGTCAATCAGATACAGTATAAATAAATTTTGTTTCAGACTTAATTATGAGATATCTCACCTTATCTAGCGTACCAAACAAATCGGCTTCTACATTTACAAACTTCAAATTCACTTTACAGAGAATCAGTCCACTACCAAAAAGGCAAATTCTACGTGAAAATTAAAGCAACTCGTGATTTGCATGTAAGGTGTTTGATGAAATAAGAGAGTTCAATAAAAAAGAAATATACCCTAAAAACTTTATTGTAAAATACGTTTATACTAGTTTTATAAAAAAAAAATTTAAAAAAACATATTACTTTAGTAAATTGCTTTATATACTAACTTAATTTGATCAAAGATTCGGATAGAAGATTAAAAGAAATAATTTTTACTTGATAGGCTAAAAGTGAAGGTGAATAAGTAAAAGCAAAGGGAGAATATTAGTATACACTTTTTTGGTTTTTGCTCTTTAATTTCCATTTACTTTTTTTTCTATAATTGAGACTTATAAATTAATTTTGCATTGACTCCTTCCTTTTCAAGTCTTTGTGTTTGTTGCTTACTTTCTACAATTATTCAAGTCCTTTTCTGTTGTCAAATCATCACTTCAATGGAATCGAAATGAGAAAACCCCACAGGAGATAGGATAAACATATAATATTATTTTTTTCATTTAATATTTGATATTTATTTTGGTGTTCAAATAATTCTAATTCATATTGAAAAGTCTCATTTGAAGGATGATTCCAAATTTAGAATTCGAATATAAATTTTTTGATTAAAAATATAAGAAAAATACTTATATTATTTTTCTATCACAATCCTCGACTACGGATAAATAGTTTATAGCTATATATATACCATCAATTCTCTTATATATATATATATATATTACTATTCTTTTTTAAAAATTATTCATCAGAATTTAAATTCCAATTATTAGACTAATATATAAGTATGGGTAGTGGTGTCGTGTTTTACTTTTTATCCATAAATATAACAAAAATTTTAACATATTACATATATATTTAAATTTAAGGTTATAAAATTTAAAAAATATTTATTATTTTTTTAAATACTATGCAAAAGCAAATTAACAAAAAAAAGTTGAAACAAATTTTCAAAGGAATAAGGCATAATATCCTCTAGATTATTTACGTCTAACTAATGTACAAATATCCACCCCCCTCCCAACTCATTTTTCGTATTTTTATGTATCTTTTTTCATTGACATGACACCTTTAATCACCTTAGGTGGTTGTGTGGTTGTACAGACATAAATATATCGTATTAACTTTTTAAAATTAATAATTTTATTTTTTTTATTTTGTATTTAAATTAAGTTAGTACATATTTTTTGCCTCGTATTTAAAAATATTTTAACCTTTATCCACTGTTTTTATCTTTTATTTTTCTATTAATTTTATTTACTCTTTTTATTTTCTTTGTCTTTTCTTTTGATTTGATTTTAAATATAATTTCAAATGTCTTGAGTTAATCTCAAACGGATATCAAAATAGGTGGAAAAAATTAAAAAAAAATTAAAACTATTAAATTAAAGGGTACTTTTTAATTACTTACCTTTTAAAAAAAATACACATAATTTTTTAAAATAGTGAAAAGTGAAAAGATAAGGAACTAATGAAAGAAAAATATAAAATGTATAAGTTAGAATGAAATTAAAATAAATATTTTACAAAATAATAAATATAATAAGTTTTAACATCAATAAGCATGTGTACGATACTTACTAATTATAAAGTTATTTTAATCAAAAAATGACATATGTCTAATTTGTTAACTCATTATTTGTTTTTAAGAGAGTGTGTATATTTTCTATACCACGTCAATATTTATTTCATTTTAAATTAGTTTAGGGGGTAATAGAACCCTAGTTAAATTTATGTTTGTCTCTGAAATTTCGATTATAATTTGGAGATACTTGTATTTTATCTCATTATTTAAATACTGTTTGAGTTAAATTGAGACAAACAAATTGAAATGAAGAATATTCTAGAAGTTTAAATATCATTTGAGTTAAATTAAGACATCCTTTCTTCATTAATTAGAAATTTAAGTTTGAATTCTGAAAATAAAACATGATTAAAATAGGAAATATATACTAAACATTCGTCAAAATTAATTTAAAATGACAGTGTCCACATTAATTATCAAACAAACCATTTAATTAGTGTCCAATTAGTTTGTTTTCTCCGTCATTAAACTGGACTAACTTGTTTACCATATTATTATAAACACAATTTGAATGTCAATAATTGATGTAAACTTGACGTGAAATTAAATACGTCTCAGAATACTTGTCGTTCTTATTAAAATATTTATTGTGATTTTTTGTTATTTTAAAAGTTCAAAATAAAATTAGTAATTTTCTTCTCATATTTCCCTAGCAGTAATAGTAAATATTCAAGGGATATATAGAGATTATATCTTAATTCTCGAGACATAAATAAGAGTAAAATAGTTAAATATTTCTCCTAATATAATATTTTCTTAAGGTCATATAAGGAGCATGTTCATGAAAGTACGTAAAACAAATATTTTAAAACGGAGAAAGTAATTTATAATTCTTATCTAGAGTTCAATAAAATTCTTTTGTTCTTGAAGAAAACGTATACGAGTAAGAAACTATAGTTATTTTCGAGATTTTTAATTATGACCATCGAAACCCAAAATTGGCTTCTTTTTATGTGTGTGTATATATCTACAAGTTATTTTTGACATGGCAAATGTATAGTAAATCGAGTCTCATGCCATTATTTTATCATCTCCATACTCATCTTGCGGAACTATATACTCTTATACCAGTTGATATTTATATATATATATATATATATATATATATTTATATATTTATAAAAGTGATTATTCTAATGAAAATTGATAGTATGATTTATTGTCACCTTCTTATCAGCATGTATATTTTAACTTTTCCTTTCACATTTTGCATTATTTTGAATGTTTCATTTATTCGTGAGAATCTCTCTTTCAAAGACGGCAGCAAAAAAAGGTTCCTTTTAATTTTGAATTTTTGTCACCATTTGCTAAGTATAGTAAATAAATATCTCATTTTCTCTTAAATAAATAGTACTTAACATTCACACCAATTCTTGGCACTCTAATATTTATTCTTCTTCCATTGGCTTGCATTAGGATCACAAAAATTTTGAAATAGCTATGGTACTTAATTTTTCATTTACGGTGTATTCAGTACGAAGAAAAATATTTTTTCAAAAAATTAGATTTATTTTTGTGTGTATAGTATATATAGTAAGAAAAATATTATCTTAAATGTATTGGTATATAATATAGATAAATATTATGAGAGGTGGGGGTATGGATATAGGCACGTTGGATAATGGAGATGGGTGCGAGGGTAAAGATGACCATGTGTTACGAGGTTGGGTGAGGAGGACGCCATCAATGTGAAACTTGTTTTTCGTAGTTCCACTAGAGAAAGTCGTTTAACTCATTTTTAAGAAACTTGTATTCGTACAGAATATATTCACCAAAACTTTTTAACCAATCGAATATGGAAAATGCATCGGAAAATATTTTTCTTTGTACCGAACATACCCTTAATCCATCTCTCATTTCTCAATTTCTATATATTGATTCATATAATATGAATTTTAGTTCTTGATTATTTTTTTTCTAATTTCTTGGTTGTATAGGATAAAAGTGAACTTCTTGAAGGAAAAGTTGATTGGAGAGGAAGAATAGCTACTAAAGATAAACATGGAGGACAAGGTCCTTCCTTACTCATCCTAGGTAAAAGAATATTGATATTGTCTGTTCTGAGCTAAGATCGTATAATTTTTTCACAAAACATTTCACAAAATTAATAATATTATTGCACCATTAGTTCCGATACCAATTTACTGAATTAAGTCAATTCAAGATTAATATTCTTAACATAGTGTAATATTTTTCGCTCTGTACCAAGTTGCCACATGATTTCTCCAAATAATTATTATTTCATACCATTATTAAGAATGTAATCATATGTGTATCTATTTCTATAAATATATATTTTGACTACATATCATAGTTTGAATTCCCCAAGTGAAAATCTTAGCTCAGTCGCTGATTCCAGTATTTAATATTTTACGTATTAATTACTAGGTACATTTGCTTGTGAGAACATAGCATCATTTGTGTTAGGAGTAACTTTGGTGACTTATTTCAATGGAGTGATGCATTATGATGTAGCTGATGCAGCAACTCAAGTTACAAATTACTCTGGAACCAGTTATATTTTAACTGTCCTTGTGGCAATCTTAGCTGACACTTATATTGGAAGATTCACAGCTGTTTTTGTTTCATGTTGGATTGAATTCTTGGTAATATTTCATATTCTCTTCATTTATTTATTTTATCTGAGTGAGTAGTTTTTTAAGTTTTATGCATTGACAGTATACAAATCATGTATACGATTAAAGATATACCTAACATGTTGATAATTTATCTAAGTGAGTAGTTCTTTTTAAGTTTTATGTGTTGATTGTATAGGAATTACGTATATGATTTAAAGTAAATCTAAGGGTTCGTAACATATTACAACACCAGGTTCATTTGAAATTAGTATTTTTTTTATGCAAAACATAATTTCATGTGTAAAAAAACATCGAAGTTGTAACATATATACAAATAGGTTTGAACTCATAGAGATTAAATCCTACTTCTTAACTTTGCAATATTAGGTAAGAAAAATCAAACTTTGAATGGACATCATGTTGACTATGACTATTAGTTCCAAAATAAAACATAGATTTTTTAAGTTTTTTCCTCTACATTATCATTTGTGACTTATGAGTGACATCTAATTATTTTTTGGGTAGTTAACTGACTAAAACACCCCTATAATGTGATTCAAATACAGATAATAAAACACAAAACAATAATTTACAATCAAACACTTAATTTATATCCTATATTAATTGAACCCTTTAAGATTTCAAAACCTGTATATTTGATCCTTCAAAAGTGGTATATTTTAGAAGGATCCGACATCTGACACGGCCGTAACAATATTTTTTCGAAAATCCAAGAAACATAGCTTATACCTATGCTTTTCTCATACACTCCAAAAATATTGTCGGTTGAATTCTTCAACAAAATACATGTTACTTTTGGAGAATCCGACACACACCTGTCGATATTTTTGAAGAGTCTTGAACTTATTTATACCCTTTATATTATGGAAATCTTGCACAATTAATGAATTCCTCAACTATTTGGTAGGGACTAGCATTGCTAGCATTTCAAGCACACTATCCCAAATACAAGCCACCACTTTGCAACATTCTTGATCCAACATCAAATTGTGAGAAAGTTGATGGAAAAAATGCAGCCCTTTTATTTGTTGCTCTTTATTTAGTAGCACTTGGCTCAGCAGGGATCAAATCAGCATTGCCATCACATGGTGCTGATCAATTTGATGAGAAAGACAAGAAAGAAGCAATTCAAATGTCAAGTTTCTTCAATTGGCTTTTGTTAGCTGTGTGTCTTGGTGGTTCATTTAGTACAACATTTATTGTGTGGATTCAACAACATAAAGGATGGGATTGGGGATTTTTTGTGAGCACATTGGCTATGTTGTGTGGTGCAATAATATTTTGTGTTGGATTACCATGGTATAGAATATTTGTTATTAAAGGAACAAGTGCCATCACTGAGATTTTCCAGGTAAACTGTCACCTTTTCGTGAGTTTCACACCTGATAAACTATATATTACTTTCTTGGTGAATTAAAAAACACACCTAGATCCTGAGTTGACCTACCCGTGTCTGTTATTGATTGGAAACAAGTATTTGGCCAGCTCATCATCGAGATTTGAGGGTGTGTATGTTTTAATATAAAGAGAGTAATAGTTTAGATAGGTAAAGAGAACTCGTGAAAAACTCTAGTACAAAAAACTTATTTTGTGGATTCAAGAACATAAAGGTCGTCCTTTCGAAAGTTAAACATAAGTCTTAGCTATATGTTGCTCGGATTCTTTAAAATACTGCCTGATATGTTGTAAATCCTCCAAATTTTATTCATTTTTTGAGGATCTGACACGAGTACAACTACATTATTTAAACGATCCGACCAACATTGATCATTTTTATACTATTCTCTTTCTATGACAAACTATGATCACTTCACTAATTTTGTTTGCCTTCCTTGTGTTCTTATTGATAGGTGTATGTTGCAGCCATAAGAAACAGAAATCTTCAACTTCCTCAGGACTCGTCCGATCTCTATGAGATCGACGAGGATGAGGAAGTTGCTATTCCAACAGAGTTTCTACCTCATACCGATACATACAAGTTAGTTATTTCTCTGTTTCATACACTTAATTGAACGATCAATTTTTTATATCATCAGATCACCTAAAAGATAATAATAAGTATCACACCTAACAAACAGGATTGTATAAGTAACCTAGAAATTAAATAAGATGTCTACAACCGTGTATTGGTGCAACAACATTTTTGAAGAGTCTGAGAAATTTGACTTTAACTTTATCTCTTTTTTTTTTTTCTTTTTTTAGGTTCTTGGATAAAGCAGCTATTATTCAAACATCACAACAACAATCTAAAAAAGCAATTAATCCATGGAGACTTTGTAGAGTTACACAAGTAGAAAATGCAAAAATCTTGCTAAGTATGGTACCTGTTTTTTGTTGTACAATTATTATGACACTTTGTCTAGCCCAACTTCAAACATTTTCAATTCAACAAGGCTTCACCATGGACACAAGGATCACAAATTCCTTTCACATACCTCCAGCCTCATTGCCAATCATCCCCATTGTGTTCTTGATCATCATCATCCCCGTCTACGATCAAATCATTGTTCCAATCTTGCGCAAATTTACCGGCATTCCCACAGGTAAGGGCGTCAAATGAATGAGTTTAACTGAATTTGAACAGATCAAAATAGATAAATAAGTTGATTGAGCTAAATTTGACAAGTCAAAATGAATAGAGTTAATGTTAAAGAATGGCAAAATTCCCACATCGATGGTTAATGATATGGGTGGATTCCTTATAAGGCTTGGACAATCCTCATTCCTTTGAGCTAGCTTTTGGTGTATGAGTTAGACCTAAGACCTAATTTCACAGTTTGTAGGGGTGAGTCATTAACTCATCCTGATATCACTTTGAGGTGAAATAAATTGGCAAACATGGGCTAGCTAAACAATAAGTCATAACTCAATCAATCCAACTCTTATTTTATTTTCTTATTTATAAAAATTACATATTAAAACATTCGTTTTCTTTATAATGATATTGAATTACATATTAAAATTAAAGTATCTTTTTCTTTTTTAAATGGAACGAATCAAAATGATTTGAATTAATAAACAGATGGTTCATTAATCCATCCAAAAATTACTTGGTCTAAAATGAGTTTGATCCCAATCGCCCAAAACACTTACATGCTTTAGGCGAGTTTAAGCTTATCATATCTTTACAGGCTAATTTTATCACTTCTATCTATATACAGGCATAACATACTTACAACGAGTCGGGGTTGGCTTAGTCCTCTCTGCTTTATCTATGACAGCAGCCTCTATCTTAGAAGTCAAGCGCAAACAAGTAGCACGGGAACACAACATGCTTGATGCGATTCCTGTGCTACAACCATTGCCTATTAGTGTGTTTTGGCTCTCAATCCAATTCTTCATATTTGGAATCGCGGATATGTTTACCTATGTGGGACTTCTTGAATTCTTCTACTCTCAAGCACCAAAAGAACTGAAATCAGTGTCATCATGTTTTCTATGGACTTCAATGTCAATTGGATATTTCTTGAGTTCAATTATTGTGAAAATTGTGAACAAGGCAACTAAAAAAGTTACAAATAGTGGAGGGTGGTTAGTTGGGAATAATTTTAATAGGAACCATTTGAATTTATTTTACTTGATGTTAGCTGTGTTGAGTTGTTTGAATTTTTGTGTCTATTTGGTTGTTGCTAGCAAGTATAAGTATAGGGTACAAAAAAGTCCTAGTGAGAAAGATGATAGCAGAGTACATGCTTTAAAAGATCGAAACAGTCTCTCTACCTTCTCAATGTAAGAGTAGGAGTTGAGTTTGATCAGTAAACACTATCAGTCTCTCCAAAATCTCATTTACGAGATTTCAATGAATATGTTATTATTATTGTTGACTAAGATTTAAAAGTGAAAATTTATGTTCTTTGCTATATATATTAGCAAGGAAATGAATTTCTTTCTAATTGTACTTGGAAAATTCAGTTGTTTTGGAAATTGAAATATTAGTTCCTTATTGTTGCTTGACTAGCAAAAGGTCTTTATATTTTATATTCAAAAATATTGATTTGCTATATTCAATCAATTGTGTTTCTCTTTAAGGAAAATTAAAAGAGTAAATACTATTTCAAATTGAGTAACTTTGCGCTCTATTAGTATTGTTTTGGTCCAAATTTATCTTTTTTCTCAAAAAGAAGTTCTGTTTAACCCTTAATAGCTAAAAGAACTTCATTAAAAAATAAAAAAGATAAAATTAAACATATAAATGAAGTTCACTCAATTTTTTTAGAACTCCTCAATAGCATTAATGGTAAATTCAACGCGATTAGCTAATGGTAGATAATGACAGCCAAAATTATATACGTTTACTAAGATTTATTATGTATACATAAAAAATATACTTTTGAACTTTTATATATATATAATTTAAATTTTATCACTTAAATTATATTTGAATAAATCAATGTTCACTCACGTAACTCATGCAAAGTAATTATCACTAAATTATTATTATTAATGTTATTGTCGTTATTATTATTATTATGAAATTTTCATCTCAAAAGAAATTCGAAATCCCCTTAACTTCACCTGATTCTGAATTTTCTCTAATAATAGTGATTCACAAAAAAAAACTAAACATTCCATGCAAATCAATTACGTGGCTATGAGGCTTAGAAATACAAGCCACCTCGACGACACGTGTATGCCTACGTGTCCACCCAAAAATCAACCACATCATACAGTGCCACCACAACGACACATGCACACCTACGTGCCCGCTTGAAAATCCGCCACATCATTCAATGCCACCTCATCAAAAAAATTTTTTAATAAAGCTCCACCCAAACTCAACCTCATCCATTTCAATCACTTCATTTATACTTCAAAAAATTTAAATATTATTATTGTTCTACTATTATGGCTTCTACAACAAAAGGTCATGAGCAAGTTCCACCAGGTGAGCCTATGACAATAGGGCAACATATGCTAGACAAAGGGGCTCAAATGATGCAATCTTTGAAACCTATCAAACAAATGAACCAACATGTTTGTACTTTTGCTATGTACAGTCATGATATGTCCCGTCAAATTGAGACACATCATTATGTCACACGCGTAAATCAAGATTTTCTTCAGTGTGCTGTTTATGATTCTGATGAATCCAACGGACGCCTTATTGGTATAATTGTTAGTTTTGTATTTTTTAAACTTCATGTCAGGTCGATTTAATGTTACTATAGGTATAAATATAGTTATGAATTTATATGCAGGAGTGGAGTATATATTATCTGATCGTTTATTTGAAAGTTTGCCTCAAGAAGAACAAAAACTTTGGCATTCTCATGCACACGAGGTTTGTACCTTGTAATTTTCATTTTTTTTAACACCATATATTGTTTGACGAATGATTTTGTAGTCCTTCATAAATTTAGTTTTAGTTTTATATCGATTTTACAAATTTTTCATTTTTTTAACGCCATATATTGGTAGAGATTGTTTTCTCCTAGTAGGTTAGTTAGTTAGTTACCATATTTACTACAATAAAAATCATGTTTAGGGGAATAGATTATATAAACTAATAAAGATTAATATACTTTTGGCGGCATTAGCTAAATGCCATTGGATTACACTTTTTAAATCCCTATTTTTCGTACCCTCGAGAGAAATTCTGAATTCACCACTATATTTAGCGATAAATATTTAAACTATTGTCATTAATTAATTATTACCAAAGATATTTTTGGAGGTGTTTTTGTTACGTAAACTTTTTTTTTGTAATTACATAGACTACCCCTCTATGTTTCATCGTATATTTATATTTTATCTAAATATGTGATATGTATATATTTTTTTTAATTTATGTAAGGGTTTGATCTTTGTGAAATTTTGATATGTAGATAAAATCAGGACTTTGGGTGAATCCAAGAGTTCCAGAAATGGTAATAAGGCCTGAACTGGAGAATCTTACCAAAACCTATGGCAAATTCTGGTGTACGTGGCAAACAGACAGAGGTAACTAGTTTGTTTCAGTTTATATGACACTATTGACGATTTCGAGACTCAAATGAGTTTTTTTCAAGTCTTTGCTACTAGTATATTAGCCCACTTATCTCAATTTGGCGTTATATTATGTTGATTATTTTTTATTTTGAAAGGTGACAAGTTACCAATTGGGCCTCCATCACTAATGATGTCTCCACAACCAGTTGATTTAGGGATTGTGAAAATAGGTTTAGTTAAGAAGAGAGATGACAAGTACAACCTATCGACGGACACCATGAAAACAGTTCGAACTGATTTATCCGAGCCCACACGTCTCAATCCGATGGCTGATTATTGGGTGAAGCATGGTAAAGGTTTCGCCATTGATGTTGATGATGTTGAGATGAAGAAAATAGCACCATTTCCATGAGGTTGTATACAAGCTTTTGTATGCTTGGTTTGCATAGATGTTAAATGTCTTGCTTTTTAAAACGCATTTACTATAAAGGGACATATATATGTGTGTGTGAGGTTCATATGAATATATATGTGTAGTTGGGATGAAACAATTTTAGTTTTTTTAATGAGTGGAGGTTCGACTATTTCACTAATAAATAATATTGTATTAAATTTAAGTTACATACAACCTCCTCCTTATGGTTTTTTTTTTATACGTAAACATCAAATCTACTATGAGACAATTATGTATTATGGATATAAAATACGTATAATTTTGATATCAGAAACATTACGATATATGAATACGTAGAGAGAGACGAGGGAGTGTGGCAATTGAAGAGTAAGAGACTGTGTTATTAAAAATTATCATAAATATAAATACAGTGAGGCAAGCGAAGAGGAGAATCTATGTATCGTAGAAAAGAGAGTTACGTTTATTTAATTTTTTTATATTTATTTTAATAAACTTTTAATACATATTTTACCCTCGTATATTTTGGAAAGATGTTGTAATTAATTATAGTTTAATAATTAATTTTTCTTTTTCAATTAATAGTATAACTTTTTTTTTTTAATATCCCGGAAGGCAAGAATAAATATAAATATATAAATTATTGCACATTGCGTAACAATGTAGATATGTAAATTTCTCTTATTGATTATAGCTTTTATAAAATAGTTTCAGAAGTTTTTTAATGGGAAACTGTTACATAAACTATCAATATTATTTAAGAATGTTCACAAATAAAATTGAGACTTCATTTTATTGAATATATCAATTAGAATATTATCTTTTTATTTATATAATGTTTTGAAATACTTTTTATTAAAAAAATAATATTATAGTGAATTGTTACCGATTCAAGTTAAGATAAATATTCTAAAATTTTAATTATTTGATAATTTAATTAGTTTGAGTTTGAAACTAAAAAATTTAAAAAACACTTTACAAAATCAATATTAAAATACCTTGATTGAGATTGAAGTGAATGACGATCAAAGCACAATGGCAACAAATGGCAACAATCTATTTCTCTGGAGATGCAAAAAATATTTAAAACGACTTTCGAACCATCACACGAATTTCGATCCTAACTTACCTTAAGAAAGTTAAGAAATAAAAAGTAATTACAAGTTTAGTTTTCTACTTATTTTAATTATAATTACATCACAATGAAATTTCAAATGACTTTCGAATCATCACACGAATTTCGATTCTAACTACCTTAAGAAAGTTAAGAAATAAAAAGTAATTACAAATTTAGTTTTCTACTTATTTTAATTATAATTACATCACAATAAAATTTCAAATATACGTGCATAATAATTAGTAATTTTAATTATAATTACATCACAATAAAATTTCAAATATACGTGCATAATAATTAGCAAGGAATAACGACAAATTATTAAGAATATTTTAGTGAATTATATTTAATTTGACCTATCTATATATTTGAGTACTTACTCAAATACATGTATTTGATATAGTACGAAAGAGATGTGAGTGGCATGTAATTAGTGAAATGTGTATTTTTCTTGGGGACCAGAGTTTTGAGTTTGAAATTTAGTTTACAAATAACTAAGAAAAAATGATAAATATATCTTTAAGCTATTATAAATGATACGTAGATAACGAAAATCGTTATATTTTTGTAATCTTGGTGCTCGTGTCATTCAAAAATTTGAATATATATGTCTTTTACTCTAACAGAAACTAAATAGAAACACGTCGCATAATCTTATTCATCGATCTGATGTCGGATCGGCGAATAAGACTATGACACGTGTATGTCTATTAGTATAAATAATATATATGATTTAATTTTTAGATGACGGAGACAGTAATACCCAAAAATATAACGAAAAATAGCTACATATCATTTTTTATAATTTAAAAAAATATATTTATCATTTTTCAAAATATATTTAAATATACTCCACTTGTTGAACATAATGCCATTTTCCACAATTAAAAAGAAAAAAAAAACCCAGCTAAACCATCTCTGTAATATTCCATCAACTTCTCAACCATCTCTGTAAACAAAAAAAAAAAATCAAATCTTTTTAAAAATGGATTTTCTCAAATCCCTTAATCATCATCTTCTTCATGCTCAATAACATTTTCATAATCAAATTCCTTTCATTTCTTGGTTTCATAGCAATTTGTTTACTCTTTTATTCGATTCTCACAGTACCAGATCCAATGCAGAATGTACAAATCAACGAAGCTGACACAAACAAAACTGAAGTTTATTCAGTTTGGGCGATTCCATCGGAAGATGTAAGTGTTAGGGTTAAGAAATTGATGGGTAGTCTTAGATCGGAATTTGGTGGGCCCCAATTTGAACCTCACGTGACTGTCGTCGGAGCGGTGAGGTTAACGGAGGAAGAGGCACGTGACAAGTTTAGAAAAGGATGTGAAGGGGTGAAGAAGGTGTATAGTGGTACTGTGGAGAAAATTGATATTGGGACTTTTTTTTATCAATGTGTTTATCTTTTGCTTCATCCTACTAATGAGGTAAAAAAAAATTAAATCTTTTTATTGTTTGAATTGTTGGTTGTAGTAGTAGTATTGCTCGTGTAGTTTCTTGTCCTTAATTTGATTTTATGTTATTATTTGTTTGATTCGTTGTATTTCGATTATCATACTATTTTGTTGTTATTTGTTGATTTATAGTGCCTTGGTTTTTGTTCCAATGTGTTGATTCTTTGTAACTCTGACTATCATACTGTTTTTATCTGTTGTTTCGTAGTGCCTTGGTTTTTGTTCCAATGTGTTGATTGTTTATAACTCGATTATCGTATTGTTTTGTTACTATATGGTACTATAGGTTGATTAATAATGCCTTGGTTTTTGTTGCGATATGTTGAATAGTTATACCTCGATTATTGTGTTGTTTTGTTACTATAATTTTGATTCCTTGTAGTTCAATATCTATTGCGATGTGTTGATTACTTGTACTTCGATTATCGTGTAGTTTTGTTACTGTATATGCTACTATACGTTGATTCCTTTGTGGCTTTGTACCTTGTCTGTTACTACATGTTGATAATGTACGTGTTGATTACTTGTACCTTAATTATCGTATTGTTTTATTCAAACTTTTTATCAGTGTGTTTGTTTATCTTTTGCTTCATCCCATCACTAAGGCAATAAAAAGATCTTTTTTATTTTATTTGAATTATTAATAGTCGTAGTATTATTCCTCCAGTAGTTTCTTGTTCTTTGATTTTCTTTAATATATATTGATTCATTATACCTCGCTTGTCATATTATTTTGTTACTATATGTTTATTTTCTTGTACCTTGATTTCTGGTCCTATGTGTTGATTACTTTGTATCTTGACTATCGTACTATTTTGTTGTCATCTGCTACTATATGTTGATTCTTTATACCTCTACGTGTTACGGCCAACACTATGTGTTTTCACTTTTGAAGGGTCAAAATTATTTATCTTAGGAATCAAGCTTTTAACCAGTAGAACTGTCAATGTAATATCGACTCTGCAACTGGAAAAGGGAAAACAGAATCCATATTTAGGAACTATAGAAGTTTAACTTATTCTTTACCGCGATTTTTTTTCTTTTGATGGATGATCACTTCTAAGTTGTGTTGTTGAGGAGTGAATGAAATTTCTTTCTACCAGGTTGTGGAGGCTAGCGCACGCTGCTGCAGCAGCTTTGGTTACAACAGCTCAAGTCGTAAGATATACATTCTTTCTTTGTATTTTCTGGCATTTTTATGATTTAGTCGTTTTGCCTTTTTCATGGTTTCAACTTCTCTCTGTCTCTGTATCATCTTTTTACATTATACTTGTCCATAATATTCATCAAACAGAATAAATTATAGTGAGAATAACACCTTTATCCCCTTTACTTCCCAATGGATTGAACTTGCCTGAATATGCTTTTCGTCACACTCCTTAAATCTCCTAAACAAGGAGCAGTCGTTCACCTCAGACTTTCCCACTTGTTTCAATTTCAAATCAACATTGTTCTTTGGATGAACTTCTCATCGTTTACCTTCATGATAGCAACTAGCTCATTTGAATTTTTTTTTGAATAACCATGGTGTCCGGACCAGCTTGCACGCACCTCGGCTAATTCTATGAGATACCTATCACCTCCCTTCAACAACTGATACTAGGTAACTCTATCCACCAAGGTTAGAACATGTGAGGTGATAGCAACTAGCTCATTTAGATATAGAACTCGACAATTGCTTAGAGGCTCCTTTGGAATCTTAAGTTCCCCTATGTGAAAGCCAAATCTAAATACTCATGTTGCCTGAATATACGGTGTTGATTTGTTGCCAGTTGGTACATGAGGTTCTTTTTGGAAGTCGGGAATTTTGTAATGTACATGAACTATCTATGGTGAGTGACTCGTGTCTTGATGTAGACACACTTTTCTGGATTTATGTTATTGCTTGTGTTGTTCTTGCAATGAAGAATTTTTTCTCGTTTGGGGGTTCAAGGGGCGGGGGGCAGTACAGTGCGTGCGGACAAGCTCTTGGATTAAGCAAGATGCTATGCTATTCTGGAAGCAGCAAATTGTACAATTTGTAACAGACATAAATCTATTTACTCCTCAAGCTGTCAATACGTTACTGGTTTACTTTCTACCAAATTCTTGAGCTAGGTTTCTATTACTGATGTTCATTTTTATGACGATGCAGCATATATGCCTCATATGAGCATTCTTTATGCCGATTTGACGGATGAAGAAAAGAAGAAAGCTCAAGAGAAGGCTTATATCCTTGATGAGAGCATTGGCAACTTAAGCTTCCAGATATCTCGCCTTGCATTGTATAAAACAGACACCGAAGACAAAAGCCTTAAATCGTGGGAGAAGATTGAAGAGTACAATCTCAGCTAGCACTAACTAGTTCTAACCACACTCTTAACCCTCCGCGAGCTGAAACTCTTTGCTCAAGAAAACGCGGCGTACCTTATCTTTACCTTAATTTTCATTGCCAGCAACTTTTTTCAAGTCTTATACATGAGAAAACTGTGCTGTTGGGGCTTCCTTTTTCTGTATATTTTGGGTTTTGCAAAACTTCCAGGAGTTATTAATCATATACGACCATATAAAGCGTTGCAACTGCCATTTTTTGGTCTTTATTTAAGCTGTCAAGAATTTCATAGTACCAGTCCAACATAGCTGTATGGAGTACCAATCAAGAGGTTCTCTTTTGTTTTTTCGATGTGAATCTAAATTTAATAACGCTAACACAAACATCATCTACCAAATATTTGATTAAATGATGACATCAAACTCGATTTGTTTTACTCATTCAACGTAAAATTATTCAATTAGAAAGTGTCATGTGTCATAGATAAGATCTCTATTAAAAATAATTCACCATAGAGTACTCGAGTAATAACTAAATTAAAAATAATAATACTCTATAATTTACTCCAAATTTCAAGAGATAAAAGTAAATAAAAATTGGATCAAATTTATTTGTATATTTAAAATCAAACGACTTAATATTATAGTTGAAATTAAAAAATAAAATGAAAAGAGCAATCCTTATTCCTAGTTCCAACCAATCACCGCCGTCATCGCTTATGAAATTGTCTCCTCCACTTGCGTCCCTTAACGCGTGCCTCTCACGCTCCTTCTTAATTTAGCAAATTTCTTACCTTAGAAGTGAACCTAACCCCTTTGAATCTGTAATGGGGTTCTTGGCTAAACCTTCAAATTCCTTAATTTTTTAGGATTTTTCTGTTGAAGCACTATTTTTTACCAATACCCTTTTGCTAATTTTGGATTCTTGAAAGGTTCTAGGAACTTATTGTTGTTGTTAGGGTAGTGTAATTTGTGTACATTTTATTGAAATGGAACCGAATTCACCGGTGAGATTCAAATTAGGTAAGCAATCATCATTAGCACCAGAGAGGAGGGAGGAAGAAGTATTAGGAGGTGAAGATGATGGATTTGTTATTGATCCAAGGGTTAGGTTGATGTATTCGGCGAATGAGGGTGATATAGAAGGGATAAAGGAGATTCTGGAATCAGGGACTGATGTTAATTTTAGGGATATTGATGAGAGGACTGCACTTCATGTTGCTGCTTGTCATGGTTCAAGTGATGTTGTGCAGTTGTTGCTTGATAATGGGGCTGAAGTTGATCCCAAAGATCGGTGGGGGAGTACGGTATGATGATCAATCCTATTATGGTTTTGTTGATGTTTGATTGTTAATATGATTTTCTGTTTTGTTTGTTGTTGTTGGTAAAGTTAGTTCTTGTTACCTAGCTTGTGAAGTTTTGAAGAAAGGTTTTTTTTTTGGGTATGTAGCTGTTTAGTGTAGTTTGCATTGTTACTTGGTATCTAGCTTATTGAATTTTTAAAAAATGGGGTTCTTTTTGGGTATGTAGCTGGTTATTGAGGTAGTTTGGTATTGTTGATACGTACACTTATGAAATGAAAAAGAAACAAAAAGTTCCTTTTTTGGGTATGTAGCTGGTTAGTGAGAGCTACATTGCTCAGACTCTTTAAAAAGGCGACAAGGGCGTGCCTGATTCTCCAAAAGTAGTGCATATTTGAGGAGTAAGACATGGGTGTGGCATCAGTTTTGTAGTATCCAAGTAAGGTATAGTTACTTCTTGGTATCTAGCTTATGAAACAAAATAAAGTTTCTTTTTTTTTTTGGGTATGTAGTTGGTTATTTTTTATTTTGATTACCGAGAAATCTGTCTGTGGTATGTAGCTGGTTAGTAAGAGTAGTTTACTGTGTTTGGTAGTTACTTCTTGGTTCATCTAGCTTAGGAAATAAACAAAAATAGATTCCCTTTTGGGTATGTAGCTGATCATAGAGCGTAGTTTCCGGTTGGTGGTATAATTACTTCTTGGTATCTAGCTTATGGAATAAAAAATGGAAAAAAGGTTCCTTTTTGGTTATGTAGCTGGTCACAGAGCGTAGTTTTCGGTTGGTGGTGTAATTACTTCTTGGTATCTAGCTCATGAAATAAAAAAAGGAAAAAAGGTTCCTTTTTGGGTATGTAGCTGGTTATTTGGAGTAGTTTGCTGTTGTTGATACAGTTACTTATTGTTGTTTAGCCTATGAAATGCAAAAAAGAATCTTTTTGGGTATATAGCTGGTTATTGAGAGTAGTATTGCTCAATGACAGATATTTCCTTCCTTTAGCCCATCTTACTTTTATAGTTATTATTTAGTGTCTGGGTCAGTCTGTAGACACACTACTAATCTTCCTGGTATTTACTAGCTCCTACTAGCATATGTATGGTATGAGTAACTCTGCCTAGCCATCTTTAGGTTGATAGAAGGAATTTACCTGGTGTTGCCTCTAGTGGGATTTGAACCTTAGTTCACTGGATTATCACTCTAGCACTTCTATCTTTAGGCCACCCTTGGGGCCTTATTATGATATGATGACAACCCCATTGGTTTGTTGATGTTTGATTATCACTATGATCTTCCTATCCTATCGCCGGGTCTGGACATGGCCCATGACTGTTTGGTACAGTTACTTCTTGGTGTCTAGCTTATGAAATTAGAAAAAAGGTTCTTTTTTGGGGGATTATTGCGAGTAGTATGCTCAAATTGATAGCTATTTCCCTTCCCTTAGCCATCTTAGCTTTACTGTTTTCATTTGACGTTTGTGTCAGTTTGTGGACAGTGGACACACTACTTATTCACCTGGTTTTTTCTCTGTCTTACCGGCAAATTGGGCAAGGGTAACACTGCCTAACAGTGGATTATAAGGAAGGAGAGAAACCAGAGAACTTCTAAGGAAAAGAATGCACAAAGATCAAGTGGAAAGTAATTACCACTTTAGGCTATTGGTGTATAGAAAAGAATATAAAAAAGGAAATTCAACTTGTGGATCTCATAGGAGCTCTGTAACCGTCTCTTTTTTTTTTGGTTCTTTATGTAATTAAATACTTAGGAGGTGGCTAGCATAGCCGTTAATGCTGAGGAATACAAAGTTACCAGTTTCAAAAAAAAAGAAAGAACACTGCCTTTCAGTCTCTAGGCAGATAGAAATAATTCACCAAGTGGTACCTCTAGTAGGATTCGGTTCGGACTTTAGTTCCCAGGATTGTCAGTCTAGCTCTTCAATGTTTAGGCCACTCTTGGGAAATTGCTATGACTATTCTGAGATCTTAGATGGCGCATCATGGCGAAGAAAAAATGTCAAACCGAGCAATGGTTGGCAGATAACTATCCCATGTCACATGCATATTGTAGAATTGCATGTTTTGTCTGCTTTAAGATATTTTGTTTTGATAGACTCGTCTGCTTTAAGATGTTTTTATGTTTTCCAAAGTTACATGCTGTGTGACCTTTGTCTAGATGAGGACATATGCATGAAGATTTAATAGTTGTTATTCATCTAATCTGGTTAACAGATACTATAATTTGTTTTTTTTTGTCGTTCTCCTTTCTCCCCTTCACAAATATGGACAATTTGATTTCTTAAAGTGTTAAGGACACTTTCAGATGGATTCAATCTGAAAATTTTGAGTGCTGTTTTTTCCTTATTAGTTTACATTTTTGGGACAATCTAATCTTGCTTGAACAGCCCCTGGCAGATGCAATACATTATAATAATCATGCAGTAATCAAGCTACTGGAGAAACATGGTGCCAAGCCTCCAGTAAGTTTGCATTTCATTCGAGCTCTACTGATCAGGGAAAAAGCTTTTATTTCATATTGTGATATGAGTTGCTTGGTTTGATGATTGTCTGAATTGATTTTCATCTAGATGGCTCCCATGCATGTTAAGACTTGCCGTGAAGTTCCAGAATACGAGATTGATGCTAAAGAACTTGATTTCACTAATAGCATTGAGTTGAGCAAGGTAATATATTTTGTGTTTTCCCTCTTGTGTCCTGGGGAGATTTATTCGTGCTATTTTCGGTTGAGCCCCCCCCCCCCCCCCCCCCCCTTTTTTTTTTTTTTACCTATGGAGTACTACACCAAATTCCTTTTTTCATTCTGCCATCGTTGGTTAATATCATTCTCCAACCAGCAGTTGCGTGAGGCAAGTATGAGTAGATAAGGGATGTTCAATGGAGGAAAACTGAGTCTAGCATCGTCTGATCACATCTTAGATTGATCTGTGGCATATTGCTCAGCTGCATAGGATTGCTTATCTTCTTCTTTTGGAACCTTGGATAACTATTTGTTGATTAGTGTTTACAATCTAATGCTTGCAAGAATTGTGTGATGACTCATCTGATTGTTTACTGAACTGGCCTAGTATATCTTTCTTCTCCAATATAGAATATCTTTTCTCTACTCCTTTGCTGATAGGAGGTGTAAGAGGTTGGCTATAGATGGTTTCAGGAGAGTTAGAGGTAGGCCGGAGAAGTATTGAAGAGAGGTGATTAGACATGACATGAGACTGTCGCCTTACCTACATGGCCTTAGATTGGAGGTTGTGGAGGACATGGATTAGAGTGGGAGGCTAGTAGGTAGTAGAGTGTTGTCTCAATCATCTTTGCATACTAGTACTTGTTGTCTTACTTAAGGAGATTTTTGTCCATTGATGTCGTTTTATTACACTTCCATTATTGAATTATTTTGTTATAGTTATGTTTTTTTCAGAATGCTTTGACATGCTTTCCATGGTATTTTTCCTCGACTTCTTCACAAATTTCGCCCCTTCATTGTGCTGGGGGTCTATCTGAAACAACCTCTCTACCTCTCAAGGTAGGGGTAAGGTTTGCGTACATTCTACCTTCCCCAAATCCCACTTGTGAGATTACACTGGGTATGCTGTTGTTGTTCTCCTCTGCTGATCCCAAAGATATTGTAGGGAACCTTCCATATTGCCTCGTGGCGTGGAATACAAGTTGCTGTAAAAAAGTTTGGGGAGGATGTGCTTGCTGATGAGGATAAAGTGTGAGTAACTTAGAAGTGATAGTGCTTCTATTTTTCTACTTACAAGGGGAAAACCCGTAGTTGCTACTTCACATTGTTTAGCTAGCACCTCTCATTTATTTTTTGTGGATATTGACATTCACTAATATTAGAGCTTCTGCAGGAACGCATTTAGAGATGAGCTTGCGTTGCTCCAGAAGATGAGACATCCTAATGTGGTGCAATTTCTTGGTGCTGTAACACAAAGTAGTCCTATGATGATAGTGACGGAGTACTTACCAAAGGTCTTACTTATTAACTCTTTACAGTTTGCATAGTTATATTTGACAACACTTCTATACACTGTTTTCTCCCTTATAGTTCTATCCATTTTTTCAACTTGCATTCTCTTTTCTTCTTTTTGACAATATGTTTGAAATTTTTCCAACAATACTATCACTTTGAAATGACTTTTCCATGCCGTATATTTCCAGGGTGATCTCCGTGAATATTTGAATAGAAAAGGAGCGCTTAAACCAACTAAAGCTCTCAGATTTGCAATGGACATTGCGAGGTTCACATCCAATCTGTGTCACTGACCAATATAATGCACTATTTATAAATTGCAAGATCAATGGTGTAGATTTTTCTAAAAAAGCAATTTTGTTCATTATACATTACTTATAAACTTTGAGTTGATGTTCAAAAGCACACTTAAAGTATTCGGTTTTTTGAGTTCATGACCTGAACTATGTGAGTTTCCTACCTAAACTATCACCAACTTTTTTTCAAAATACACCTCCTAGATCTGTTGTTCCCCTTTTCCAACCTGAAATATAACCATCGTTCAGGTACGAAAAGAGAACAATTTATGTTGGATTGTGTTTTGATGAATAGTTCTGGTAGAAAACTCGTACACTTGATAGTTCCGGTATGAAACTCGAAAAACTAGAATACTTTAGGTGTGTTTTTGACCGTTCACTCTAAAGCTTTTTTTGGATGTAAAATCTCAATGTCTTGTAGTCCTTTGATTGGAGCATTACTGCTGGGTATAAAAAAATCTTATATATAATATTTGGTTATAGGGGAATGAACTATCTGCATGAACATAAAGAAGCAATTATTCATCGTGATCTTGAGCCTTCGTAAGTTTCACTTCCGTCAGGTTACCTGAATTACATTGTGTCTATACTAACGCCTAGCCAAGTTTTCGAGTAGCATCAATGCTTTCATATTGTGATTTCAGACTCTTCGTGTAATAACAGTTCATCCTTTTTGGAGTAAGATAACAGAAATATTTTGCTGGATGATACTGGACATCTGAAAGTTGCTGACTTTGGAGTAAGCAAGTTACTGAAAGTTACAAAAAGGGTCAAAGAAGATAAGCCTCTGACATACGAAGACAGTTATCGTGAGTACTTCTTCTTTTAGATATTCAATCGTCCTCTATTCCTTCTCCATTGGAAAAGATATTTTATCCTGTTTATTGATATTTGAGAACCGATATTTGGATTTCTTCTAATATTTTCAATTCTTGTGCAATAAATAGGCAGATATGTAGCTCCAGAGGTTTTCAGGAATGAGGAATATGATACCAAAGTTGATGTCTTTTCATTTGCCTTGATTTTACAAGAGGTAAAATTTTGATAAAATATAATGAGTCAAAGATGTACGTCTTTTGCAGAAACAGGCGAAATATTTTATCTTTCTGTTGTGTTGTATTTTAGATGATTGAAGGCTACCCCCCTTTCCATGCGAAGGAAGAAAATGATGTACCTAAATTGTATGCTGCTAAAGAGCGCCCTCCTTTTAAAGCCCCGGCGAAGTTTTATGCCCATGGACTGAAAGAGTAAGTTCTATATTTCTCATCAGCTGCTACTGAAATCACGATTTTTTGTTTTTTAGTATACTAACCATGCTATTCTAGGGTAAATGTCGATTGTTATAATCTGATAATATGAAAACTCATGTCGATTAGGTGTGAGAGGAGAACCATGAGGTCTCAGGTTTAAATTCTAGTGGAGACGATAAACATTAGTGATTTTCTTCCAATTCTAAATTGTTACCTGGTACTTGCAACTGTAGGATAATAAGCGCACTTAAAGGGAACACGAAAAAACTAAAGGAACTGAACAGACGTACAAATATAAAATCAAACTATTCAGAATTGGCGTTCCTTTCCTTCCGTATAAGTGGCAGCCTCTTTCCACCTCTGTTGCACATAAAACACCTACACATCTAAGGCGACATGCTATACGAAAAAAGAGGGCTTTAGACTTATCAAAGCTGTTTCTATATCCAATTAGTAAACCTGGTGGAGGTAGAAACCCATATACGGGTTAAGCCAAGCCCAATAGCTTTTGCTCAAACAATGTATCTTTTTTAAGAGATTCATTAAATATGTATACATATACTATTTAGAACCCCAATGCATATGAAGTCGCCGTTCTAAAAATTACAAGCCATAAAGTTGAAATCCTGGCTCTACCTTGGTCTCAATCTTGATTCTACTTATAACTGATCAACTGGTGTCTTAACTTAATGGTAGCATTTAAACAAACTGAGATCTTGGAAAATGTCCTTGTTTTCATTTTTAATTTCATGAACATCAATTTTGTTGTTGGCTCCGATATGGTACTCTCTCCGTTTCAATTTGTTTGTCTTACTTCCCTTTTTAATTCGTTTCGAAAAGGATGTCTCTTTCCTTTTTTGACAACTCTTTGATTTCAATTTCCATATGACATGCTTAAGATCACGAGATTAAAGAATGTTTTGATACATTTTACATATTTTGTTTAAGACCACAAAATTCAAAATGTCTCCTTTACTCTCTTAATGTGTCAAGTCAAAATCAGACAATTAAATTGAAACGAAAAGGGAGTGATATTTAGGGGTGGTTTCGGTTTTCAGATTGATTGAAGAGTGTTGGAACGACAAGCCAACCGAGCGGCCAAGTTTCAAGCAAATTATCCCAAGGCTTGAGTTCATCTATAAAAAGTTTGACCACAACAAGCGCTGGAAGGTAAAATTATCCATCATTGTTCCCCTTCCGACTATTTATGCGCATTTATTAGTAGTCGTAGTATTACTCTTAGTTTCTTGTTATTCCATTTCCGTTACTATTTATTAGCATTGCATGCTTTTGTGAAATATCGACTTCCAGTGAAAAAAAAACACAGTATGCTGGCTCTGGCTTGATGAGTAGTTCATCTGAGATACTATAAGTGGACGAGTTGGTTATAATTAGCTCAGATGTGTCCCTTCAGTCCCAAACAAGTTGGGGGTCGGTTATATGAATCCTCACTAATGACCATGTTCCCATTTAATTTCATCTCAGTCCAACACTATTACACAAAACCTTATTCTCTCTACGACGTTTACTGCAGTTTAGCATTACATAGTATTCAGTAGATACCTAAATGCCTCTTTTTCACCATGAATATTTTGCTACATGCAGGTAATTAGACCATTGAACTGCTTTCAGCATTTAGAGGCAATGTGGAAGAAAGATAGTTCAGGTTTAAGTAGTCGGAATCGTTCATCTCGGTCTACGCGCCACATCTAAGTAAGTTTCTGGAAATAAAGAAAAAAAATCATTTGTTCAATCAAACTGTGTATAAAGCTTTTCTACTTCTCAACATTGTCTGCAAAAATATTCAGCTGCTCTAAATAGAATTTAGGCTGTTGGATCATTTTCTAGTTTCAAAATCTTCTATTCTTTGAAGTCAATGAAATGAATTATCTTTCCCTAAGTTTTATATTATTTTTATATATTAAATTTGAACCTTTTGTTATTCATTGTCAAAATATGAACTTGTTTTTTCCTCAGTACGGTCAAACCTCTCTATAAGAACGTTCTTTGTTTGAATAATTTATGGACAATCAATGGAGTAACACACTAACAATGACCTCTCTATAAGAACATTCTGTCTGAATAATTTATGGACAATCAATGGAGTAATACATACTAACAATCAGTCGCGGAGTCAGAAATTTTATCAAGGATATCCAATTCTAAATATATATCCTCTAAATATAAAAATTTTCGACGAAGGGTGTTCGGTTATTCCTTTATTGTCTCTATAAAACCTGAATTTAAATTAGTCGGACTAGTAACGAAGTCACAACGCTTTGCCCCTCGATTTCAGGACAAATTTAATCGAGTCTTAATATAAATATCGAATACCAGAAGAAAACGAAGAAGTAATAATTTATATCATTACACTTCTTTATTTTGAGTGCTACCCCACCCCACAACTACATTAATACTAGTTGGTAATTTTTATTTTTGTAACCAAAGAAGTAATGTTGTGGAGGAATCATTAACATTACAAGATACCTTTCTATAACAACATTTTACAATAGTAACTAAGTTTTTTTTTTTTTTGAACAAACGACGTTGTTATAGAGAAGTATAATTGTATTAAGTTTGTACGAGACCCTTAATGTCAGTCGGATACGAGTCGGTTGGTAGAAGAGCAGTGTATGATCTTGTAGCAATAGCCCTATTTGCAGCTTCTGTTGGATGAAAATTATCAAAGAACACATATTGATTTCTGTTACTACATGGAGTTTGGCCATTATTGATACATTGTCCTTTGGCTGTTGTGTTTGATATTATGCAGCATGGTGAGTCAAAAACTGTGAAACCTGAAATTAATCCAAAAAATAAAAATAAAAATACATGAATATTAAATTATCCGTAAAAAAAATATTCTTTTTGTTTCAATTTATGTGATCACATTTCGTCTTTAACCCATAAGAAAAAAAATGATAACATGATCTTTGACGACCAAATTTTTTCTGATCGTTATTGATCGAATTATTGGTAATATTGATCTATAGCTATCGAATTTGGACACTAAACGCGATATATAGCTGTATAAATATTATAACATGTTTAAAGAACATAATTTCAAAGTAATTTTTTTTCTTTGTTAAATAAAATAACTTTTTCCTAGTAGGGTAGGGTTGACAATAGGGGTGGGCTGGTTAGGCTGGGATTAAGCATTGTGAAACCTAACCCTAGCTACTAGGAAAAAAAAAGGTTAATATTTGTCACAAATCACAATTGTACAATTCATCCAACTTTGTGCCATTTGTCCCCTCATTAGGTTATATTTCCTTCTTTTTTACCATATATTAAATAATTACTCGCTAATTTTTTTCATGCGTCTTAATTTGATTACTCACTTATTTTTAAAAAATTTATATTCTTTTTAAAAAAAGTTGAGTACAATTAGAGGCGACAATGAGATTTTAATTTTATAGATTCTGAATATTTAGAATGAAAATTTCATGTAGAATAATGAGATTTTAAATATATATAGGATTGCGTTAATTTCTTAATATAAATTACATCATTTAAGTAAAAATTATTAAATTTGGCCCCATCATATAAAAAGAAAGATTTCTTTTTTTTAAAAAAATGTGATTTAACGATATAAAATTATCACATTAGTTATCGTCAACGGAGTTTTCTGATGAGCTTTCTTTCAGAAGGCTTGGTTCCGGAAGATGACCTGATGGAGGAAGACTTGAAGGTTGTTTACATCAAACAAAAAGACACATTATATATATTTGTGCATACACTCATTCACTTACCCTTCATTATCAGATTATTATAACTTTTAATTTAAAAAATTAAATATCAGATACGAGTAAGTAATTTCGAAATATAAATAAAAATGAAGAGTTAAAAGAATATTTTAACCTACCAATAGGTGGACCCCCTTGTGAAATGCTAGTCTGATTTGAAATAATAAACCTTGCATTGGGAAGATTAGTGTTCAAATTATCAATTGAAACCTTTAATTTTTGATTAAATAGTTGGACATAATTATTAATAAAATCAACACATCCAGATGCATTTCTTCCATAGGTTCTTGTCTCCTCTGGCAAACAACCTAATAGACCAATATTTGATACTGCAACCTTCCTTGCTCCAAATCTATACAACCTCTAAAAAAATATCAAAAAGTTATACAAAGTCAAAAATAAATCGAATCAATAACAATACGTTCAAAAGTTACTTAGATTGAATCAGAATTGAGTTAAGTATTAGGTGAAATTCACGAATATAACTAATTTTCATCTTCTGTAATAATTGCGAAATAGTTTTATCTTAAAGTTCCAAATTTTGTAAATAAAATCTAAGACATTGGATTAGTGGAGTATTAAAATTCCACTAGTTAAACTCCATGATGATATTTTAGGGTTTTGAGCATAGAATTTAAGACTCAAAGATAAGGTGACTAATTTTTAAAAATAAAATTGAAAAGTGATTCATAAACGTTATTTCTACATAAATATTGAGTTATAGCCCAAAACATCCAACTCTAACCAAGTTTTGATAATTTTCTTTTAATAATCTAACATGACTAATATTTTTTTTTATTATCATTATTGCTATTGAAAATATAAAATAAAATAGAAAAATTAAAAATATTTTGACGAAGTTCTTTTATATGTCAATTTTAACCTAAACTTTTAGATAGACAAATTCGATTATCCCATATGATTTACAAGAATGACCTTGGATTTGATCTCAAGATCACCAATTTCTAGCCAAACTCTGACAGTGCGAATCATATTTTTATAATCTAATTTTGCTACCTTTGAAAATAAAATATACGTAGTAATTAAGTAGTAAATATTACCCTTAGTTGTCCTTCAAATTGTTGAACAAGGCTGGTTGCAAACATATCTGGTGAGTACAATAGACTTGATAAATAAAATCTTGAATCTAAATAATTGTTGAGATAATCATTGTTGCCCATATCAACAGTGTATAGGCATTTGTTCAATAAACTTCTTGTTGCAGTAATATTTCTAAGTATTAAATTAATTCTCGAAATTGTGACTTGATGGTTCAATAGTTGTCTATTCATGCTGATCCTATCACCCTGTAACATAAACAGTAATTAATTGAGTCAGGATTTTTATAAAAATCAAGACGTAAAAGTACATAAAATAATATTGACATAATACATAAATATGCCCTTTAACTTAGCTTCAAATTACATATATATCCTTCAACTTTGGATATGCACAAATAGACACTTAAACTTGTATAAAGTTGAACATATCGACACACATGTCATTTTTTGTCCTATATAGTGTTGTACGTGTATTGTTCCATGTAGGACTCATGTGTTTATTTATTTAAAAGTTGAATAGTTAAAGTGTCTGTTTGTGCATTATGAAAGTTGGAGGTTAAAGTTAAAATTTGAAGCTAAATTCAGAGTCCAATATATGTATTATGCCAATATTATTTAGCTATATAATGTAATTTAATATGGTATGAATTCCATATTGAATAAGTAGAATATTAATAGTACATGTAGGTAGTGATAGAGTCGGAATTTTGAGAAAGAGATTTATAAAAAATTGAAAAAAAAAATCATATCGTAAATTTGAACATGCATTTTTTCGTATATTATAAGGGAATGTAAAATTTGAAAAGTGTATAGAATAAAAAACATACGATAAATTTACACTTCTATTTTGAATGTTTATTGCGTATGTTAGGCCAAATAGAAAGAATTAACATGTATTACACTTATAAAATCTGAAGAACACTCTCACATGATCATATTTTATCATAACGGACATTCAAGAATCAATAATGATGTAACTGAACCTCATTCATCGAAAAAATTATATGTTATATACTTAGGTAAAAAAAAATTAACGAGTTTTTTTACCCATCGAATACCGGTCTCATCGCGAATTCCAGCAACTCCTGATCCATAATTGACTCCTCTTAGGATTGTATTGCCTCTTGCAGTTGCATGTGGTGGAATCGAGCTATTGAATCCTATGAACTCAGCTGAACGGGAGAAAAACGCGGTTAGTTAACCGGTCGGTGCTAAAATCAGTGAAGATTTATCATAAAAATAAATTCATCCAGTAACAAAATAAAAAAGTTTCATTAAGAAACTTAATTATTGATTGATAAGACACATGGTAAAAGAAAAATAACCATAGGTGTCCCAATTGACCACCCAACGGCTAATGTAGCTTCACCCTTACCTCCTTTCTATTTAATATTGCTTTGTTTTGACTCGATATAGAGTTTAAAAAAATGAAAAAGTCTTTTAAAATTAAGTTATGATTTAAAACAAAGTAGTAAACGATTATGTGGATACAACTCATCTCATTAATTAATTAAGGAGAAATTAATAAAGATTTATAAAGTTAAGTCATACTTAAATATATATATATAAAAAAAAAAGATTATCTTGGGACACGATGTTGGGATAGTGGAAATCTTTATATGAGTCAAATATTACTTTATATCAATATAGTTAAGCTTTTTACAACAATCATTTTTGTTTATTGATCGCAAATAAGAAACTCAAAAGAGGAAATTAGATGAAATGAAAGATGATTAACAACAAGCGATAGATGATTCTGCGGAGCTTTTGAAAAAAGATAGCCTTGTGTGAGAGTTTATTGAAAATAATGTCCGTACATCCAACATTTTCTTTCAGAACCCTACTTATATAAAATTATACTAAATATATTGTTATCGTCGAACGAAGAAAAGGAAAAATTGATAGAGAAAATGTACCTATAAAGTCAGCTTTGTTACGGCCATTGGTGAATCTTCCATTTTGTGGACCATTTGGAAAATCAATTCCATAAGGAAAATAATTTGCCTTAGCTGTTGTTATAAGGTTATTATTATTCCCATTATCAACTATTGAGTCTCCAAATATGAAGTAACATGGCACTTGTGGTTGTCCTTTTACCATTGAAAACATAACAAACATTGAAATCATCAAAACTGTATGATTTCTATATGAAGACATTTTGAGTTATTGAATTATGAAAAGAGAAATCAAAGAAAAAAGGGAAAGATAGTGATTGATGCAAAAAGTTGAATTTGGAACTACCTATTTATAGAGGATGTGCAAAATCAAGGAGATTCGAATCGTAGTTGTTATAGATTTGCTTTGGTAAGAAAAAAGTCAGTCGAAGTGTAAAGATATCTAATTTTGGGACCATATATAATTTTGCAAGTCTACTTATTTTAATTGCATGTCTGAAGTTAAATTTGTTAGATAAAATGTCTAAAGTTTCATATTGCTAGTTAAATTTTATTTAAGCATTTTTGTATGACGAACTATAACTATTTTTGTCTGAATTTTAGTCATATCTTTATATATGAAGTAAGACTTTGTTAAAATTAAATTCAAATACCCTCCGTTCTTATAGTACATTTTGCAAGATTGTTAGATATAAAATCATAATAGATATCTTTGAAATTATATAATTATTTTTTGATTGCTTACTAACACTATAAAATTAGTGAAAATACTTCATAAAAAATTATTTCTTTTATAATCAAATACACCTTAAATCATGAAATAGAAAATTGTGGAAAAGTCAAAATCTAGCTAGCTTAATATATGGGCATTTGCCCTCCATCTTTGACTTCAAAATTATGGAATGGTCAAACAAAATCATATAATGAAATTGCAACTAATTGTATGGGTTGGTCTAGTTGTTGAGGATTATGGGGAAGTATCTACGTAAGGCTTTTTGAATTTTATACCATAAACTATAGAACAAAAATTCTTTTACAAAAAGATATTCGATATAAATTTAATTTAATAAATTTATAGCATTAATGAAGTTCTAAGTCATGAACATAATTTTTTAAATTGTTAATTTTATGTAATGGCTTCAATTAAAAAGTTCAATTTATTCATATATTATAATTAAATTTATAACCTAAACAGTAAGTTTATATATTTAAATCACATTTAATTACTTTATATATGTGCAATCACATACACAAAAACAAACAGTAAAAAGTTAATGATAGTTCGGCTTGACTAGCTCGACTCCACTAAGGTTATAGTATCGTAGCAAAGTTTGGTGTGGCTAATTTGCTTGTGCTAATGAATGTAGTGGAAGTTTATTATAAGAGTTGGCTTGATCATTTCGACATTTCGAATTAATTTGTTTCTATATACTGCCATATGATTTCATCTTCTTTTTCTTTGGTATATATCTTTGTAAATGATATTAGTGGAACTAGTAAAAGTGAACGGATAGATCGAATAAGAAAATTCATTGAAATAAAATAAATTAGGTACTATTTGTTGTAAGGTTGGACTTTAAATCCCTATATAATTAATGCTAAACTAGATAGTTAGTTACATTGTCTTTGGCTTTTAGTGTTTATTCAAGAAATTGATGAAATATAAATTCGAAATTTAGGTACAATTCTTTTGTAGTAGTTATTAATTTATTTAAATTAATCACAATTTAGTAATTTGTCAATTTTTGGCATTTACACTTTTGCATTCTAGAAAGATAAAACATGTAACGATACTTGGATTATGATCTGATTATTTCATATTTGTGTCGAAAAGTTCGATTTCTCTATAAAAATGACTTCATACGTAATTATGGCTCAAAGCTAGAAATATATTTAACGATAGCTATATATATATATATATAGATATAGTAACAAATTGTACATTAAGAATGCAATATATATTTCTTATATATTTAATAATAATAACCATATTTATTTTTTCTTTCATAATTGTGCTAAACGTTGAATATCAAAAGGGTATGCATCACTTGACTTTTGAGCTCTATAAGATCTTCTTCCAACAATTATATTTGCAGCTTCACCTGGATGAAATGCATCCCAAAATAAATATTCATTTCTATTTTGGCATGGATTTTGAAATGGTAGACATGTTATTTGCCCATTGTTCCTTCCTATTCCGCAGCATCCAGCGTTCGTCACTCTAAATCCTGAAAATACGTAAAAGAAATATCTTTAAACAATTTATCAGTGACAAATAATATTTTACTAAACAAAGCATTAAAAGATCTAAATACTGGGTAAAGAAAAAATAAGTTATCGACTATCGAGACAATATTAATTAAGTGAGACTTTTAAGACAGATATATACGATATTATATATAGCTATTCGTATGATTAGATCAAATAAATAAAAAATTAAAAGACAGATAATACGAATCGAAAAGAAAAGTTGGGAGGGAAAGAGATGTTACCAAAAGCAAATGGATTGTCAATTAAATCTTGAAATATTCCATAAGCATTAATGTAGATTAATTTAGCATTTGGTGTATTTCTATTTAAATTATCCACAAGTGCCCTCAGTTTGTTGTTAAATAACTGATTTGCCACATTGATATTTTGAGCACAAGTTCTTCCATCTGGGCTATTTTGGGCCAAAGCATTTGGGCTGCATCCAATTTGGCCCACTCCAATTAACACAAATTTCCTTGCTCCATAATTGTATAATGTCTGCAAAATAAATACACAATTAGGGTCGATTTACGCAAATGACCCTTTTTAGGTTATTAATTTATAAATTTGAGAACAGACTTACTATGCCATCGAGCTTCCAGAAAAAAACTCATTATGTCATCGGTTAAAAGTTGGTTCATTTATGCCGCTGCTATTAAAGAAAAGGCTCATTCTTCCCCTTTTCTTAAGATTCGATTTTGCAAAATCATTTTTTACTCTTCGAACAAGGTTTGACACTTTTCAATTGAAATTTTTGGATAAATGTACTATTCTTATTGAATGAAGAGATTGTTTCGGATAGATGTTCGACACAAAACTTGAATAAGTAGTGTCAATCTATATATATATATATATATATTATCACCATTCAACTTGTAGACATGTTGGATTTTGGGCCAAAAGGTTATAAAGCTTTACTTCTTTTATCTCAAATTAATTTATTCAAGGGGTATCAACTTATTGTACATATGTATATCTATATGTGTAAGTATATAGTTAATTAATGTTTTTCACCAATGACACTACTAGAAAGATGTTCGGTCAGAAACAGATTCAAAATTCAAAAAATTATATATGAGATCATTCAAAAAACTCTATCACTATTAAAAAATAAAAAAAAATTAATGGAAGTCTCTGATAGAATGAGTTAAAAATTCGTCAAAGACATTATTAATATTCAAGTTTTGACGATTTTTACCAGATATCCATTGGAAATTCTCAATATTTAAGTATTGTACCACATGTATTGATTCGATTTGTTGGATTCAAGATCTATTATATGTAAATGTAAATAAAAATAAAAGAGATAGTTAAATTCACCTTTAATTGTTGAGTGTATTGTTGGATAAGAACATTGGCATATTGTTGAGGAGTGTATTGTCTACTTGTTGAATAATATTGGGGCATAAAATAATTGTTGAGATAATCATTACTTCCAACTCCAATTGAGTAAATACATTTACTCAAATAATTTGCAGCTGAATTTTCATTTCCAATTATTCTCACTATTTGTTGAGCTATGTTCTTGTAATTATTTACTTGACCTGAAAATGTAACCCTTCCTCCCTGCAAAAATTCAATAAATTTATTTGACATAGATTCACTTACGTTTAAAAAGATATATAATTTACGATATGGACGATTTGTCATAAATTCATCATAATTATATTGTTTTCGATGATTTTTTTTAATTATAAATTGAAACATTTTAAGCGTGAAATTTTATGTTATGCGTATTCGGTCGAATAAAATCACATAAAATGAGACGGACGAAGAAATTAGTACCAATTGTTGGCCAGTTTCTTCTCTAATTCCAGCAGCAGCGGATGCAAAATTGACACCTCTTAGTATTTCTCTACCCCTTGCAGTTGCATAGGGTGGAATATAATCATCAAAACCCAAAAGCTCAGCTGAAAATATATATACAAATTAAACAATATAATATATATAATATAGTGAAAAAATATTGAGTCTTTTTTAGAAGGCATAAATTTAGAGATTCTAAATGGACGTTTGAACATAAAAATCGTAAAATTTTGAAAAAGGTAATACGTAATTATTTTAGCTTGAAAATTATATTTGGAAATTATTGGACGTAAATACAAATTGTAATCACTTTTGAATTTTTAGTTGTAGTTTAGAATAAAAATTGTGAAAATAACTTTTTTAAAATTTTATTGAATTTCATAAAATTCTAGAAATTGTGTTTTAGTTCATGGTCAAACGGGCACCAAAAATTTAAAAGCATAAAAGTTTTTAGCTTTGTAGGGAGTAGTATATTTAATTAACCCATAATTAAGTTTAAAAAATCGCCATCTTTAACAACTTGAATTAAACTTTTCAATGAGATGGTTATAAATTTTATAGCATATATTTCATAACAGACATAGAATATACTTTGCAGTCAGAAGAACTTCATTATAAAAAAAATAGTTTTCACATGCTTAATTAACACATAAGAAAGATTGACTAAGTAGGATCTCTCGCGTGAAGGAACGAGTTAAACATATAATTCAATAAATAAATGTGTGATTTCTTTAAAAACTTCAGATATTTTCATGTACTTAACCCATAAAAAAAAATCAAGCTTGCACATAAAAAACGTTATACACGTACTATGATTAAGTAAATAAAAGTAGGTGAACTTACCAATGACATCAACAGTAGTTTTACCATTGGAAAATCTTCCAGTTGGTCCATCTGGAAAATCAATTCCATAAGGCAAATAATCAGCTCTAGCCAATGACCTAATCACATTATTATTTCCATTATCCACTAATGAATCACCAAATATAAAGTAACAAGGCACTTGTGGTTCTCCTTTTGCACCATAATTATCTCCTAATAAATTCAAAATTAATAAAAACACACACATTATCTTTAAATCTCCACACATTATGAATCCTTCAAAAAATAAAAAAAAAATAAAAATTGAGAGAAAGGAAAAGATGGAAGACAATATATGTATATGGTTTATGTGTGTGTATATATATATTGAAGGAAAGTGAGAAAAAAGATAGAAGGATGGGAAGAAATATTTTCTAAAAAATAAGTCATTTTGACAAATAATTAATATTAAAAACTTGATGTAATTTGAAGAGAAGTGGGGTAATTGGCAGATATATTACAGAAATAAAATTAAATTCCTCTTCTTTTTTTTTGAATAATAAATATGGATGGAAAATATTAATTATTGAGTCGGATCCAATTAATTATTAAGCTCATTCATATGTTCAATTTATTCTTCTTCTATACCCAACTTATAACATATAAATAGATGATTTTGTTTCTTATTATTTTTCTCTCTTAATTCACTTAAAATAGTTTCTGAATGTTAATTAATTAATGGTATAGTTCCTCTTAAAATGTATTTTTCACAAAATATTTTTCAAATCATTATTTTTTATTTTTTAATTTTTCATAATAGAGAGTAAAATATTGTTTAACAAAAATAACTTCCTACTCAATAAAATTCGAACCAGACTTTGAATTATTGATCTTATTTAGTGCTTTTACAGATGGAGAGTTAGTTAGAAGCATTGAATTTCACATGGATATGTCGTGTGTGTTAGATTTTATATAGTGACACTAAGATCCACTTTTTTTTTTCTTTTTGGTAGCCATGCATGCATTAATTTTCCTTCACTTCCCTAGATTTTAAGTTAAATTAAAAGTTTATATAATAATGATGCAAGTAATATTCATTTTAAATTATTTAAAAGGTAATAGCAAGTCATAATTACTTTCTTCATTCCAGAATCACTTGTTATGTTTTATTTTTCAAAAGTCAAATTATATGAATTTTAATTAATGTATATGTTTTCATCACATTAATGTAAAAAAATTATAATTTACTGGAATTTTTGTATAAATTTAAAATATTTGGATATTTTTATATTAATTATCATTATATTCCACTAATATTAATATTGGTTCGAGTTCATTTTTAGAGGGTTCTCTAAAAATAAAAATAAAAACAAGTCACATTCCAAATGAATCATGAATTTTTGGATTGATCATGAGGGGAAGCTTTATAGATATGGTGAATTAAATGAAAGTACTATACATATATTGCTGCCCACATGGCTATTTAAAATACAGAAATTTATTGCCTATTAATTGGTCTAGTTGCCAACATGTCTATTGTCTTGTCTTTGAAATGTATTTCTCTATTGTTCTTCTTATTTGTTAGAAGGTACGAGTAGCAAGTCTGAGATGATTTGAATATATTTTGTGTCAATTTAAAGAGTGAGAGATTTGTAAATATGAAATTATGTTTTGAAATGAAGTCGTTTTGGATGAAGTTGAAGAGAATTAAGGTAAACCTAAAATCATATGGAATGAAGTCGTCTTGAAATAGAGATTGAGATACATTGTTAATGATGCTCATTATTTCTACAGGATTCACGTCATTTTTTAGAGTTTTGAAATCATGTAATATAAATTTAAGATAATCTAAGCTTTTTGTGTGTGTATTACTTTAAGATTTTTCCTCGAATTCCAACTGATTAACTCCATTTAATTCCTAAATTTGTGAGTCCGTTTGAAATGACTTGGTGCATGATACACACAAGTGAATTGAAGATTGAGCTTAAGACACGAGGATGTTGCTCAGATAGTAAACACTCTTAACCTTTAAAATTGTGAATTTGAGTTACTGAGATAGCAAAACGAAAGAAACTTTTGATTTCTTATCGATTCCCAACAAACTTTAAGAATGAATGACTCATTATAATTCTTTCAGCACATTTAACTTCTAGAAGTTTGAGCTCATTGTGACGTAGTTAGAAAAAAACAGAAAAGATGAAGAAGCCAGTCTTTGCACTTTCTAAACTGAAGAATATTTTTTTTTAAAAATGTCTTTAGATTGAAAAATAATTAATGCCTGTAAATTTTGACAAATCATATTTTATAGTCAAATAAAATCACAAAAATGATTATTTATGATATTTCTCTATATTAATTACATTTAGTTACACAGTTTCCCCTTTAAACGAATTGGTCCCTAATTTTTCTTCTAAATTCAAACTTATGCCTAGCGGAGCATAAGTTTTTTTAAGGGTGTGAGATGAAACCATTTCCTTTATGTACTTTCTATGGGAGCCGTTTTTATTTTATTTGTAGGATTTTACTATTGGGTAGGTAAAATCTTTGACCGGACATACCCTTAAACTTTAGGTCAAATCCATTTTTGGATCACCTTTTTCGGGGTTAATATGACCTTCTTTCCTATGCACACCATGATATGAAAATATAAACGATACTCTATTTTCTTTTAAAAAAATGTTAATTACCTTCAGAGACAAAAACTAAAGACTAATATAAAATTGCAATTCACCCTCTAGCTTGGACTTCGTAATAAGTTGTGTTGGGCTAACTGGGCCTCACTAGAAATTAAGATGGACTTCAAGTTTGGGCTGAAATTTATCTGGGCTAGTAGTTGTTTTGACTTTGTCTAATGTGGGATTTTAACGTGAGAACTGAGAATTCGAATTTAGTCAAATCTCAATATAGACAATAATTGAGAAATCAATACTCAATTCGTCTGAAATTCGACATTCCAATATGTGACAATGCTATTTATAAAAAAGGCATAATAACATGGTTCATCTTAGGATAACTTAGTCTCTAAAATCCTCGATATGGCCATGATGTTTAAACGAGCCAACACAGGTTATATATGATGAAGTCATATGTACTTTTTCGATTGTATTTCATTACAGATCTCATATTTAACTTACTGTTAATGAAGTCGTCTCCAGTAGGAAGTTTTAACTCTCAAAGTGATATTTTTTTATTCAAATGTAAGTTAGTTGAACACTAAATGAATATCAAACACCACGAAAAAATTAGTATAAACTAAATTTATTTCCTTAACTCGAAAAGTGTGTGAAGGGAAAGAATTCAAAGATTCTTGTGCCATTAACTATTGGTCAAAGAAGGAATTAGTCCATCATTTTCAATTATTTCTCACAAATTTATAATTGCTCCACGTATAACCTATAGTCATTTTCTTTGAATATTTACAAAATGTCAATTCAACATATCCTATTAGTTCAAAACTCCTCCCAAACATGCAATAAAATTTTGTCATTGAGCTATTTTAGGCTTAATACAAGATTCACTTAACCTAGCTAGTCATAATAAAAAACTAGATAATATATGCAAGTACCCCTATCATTGGAGTTATCAACAAACTTATAATGAGTTCAAGAAAATTTTTAGATATTATTTTATAAGGGTAAAATAAAAAGGAAATAGTATCCTTAAAGGGTATTAAAAAGTAAAATTTGGAATCAAATTGTTATTACAATACTCATCACTTAAGCTTTCAATATTTCCCAAGAAGACTCAATTTCACTAACAATTCTTAAATTCAAAGGGATGAAATAATGGACTTGCAAGTTGAAATTCTTTTTCCTTATTTTTATTTGCCATTTAGATTAATGTTAATTCACTTCTTATACACTTCAATCTTTAAGTTCAAGAATTCTTAAATTGTGTGTGTTTTAATCCATGAAAACATATCATAGGTGGCGTATTCAAGTTTTAAACATCATTTATATTTATATTTAGAGAGAAGTATTAAGAACACGTCTAAACTATGCGTGAATAATTACTTTCATCTTCAAACTAGTGACAGTCATAAAAACACTCTTTTTAAATTACTAACTGAACTTAAATACACGCCGATCGATCTTGCAACATGAGTGAAAATCCTAAATCTCGCTAAATTAGGAGTATTTTCCAATACTTCTATCAATTTTTTTATTCAGTCTCATGCTTCTACAAGAACTTAAAATCGCTTGCTATGTCACGTGGCAGATCAATGGTATATCCAAATTTAGTTAGTCAAATATACAAATGTCTTAAGGTATTAATAGTTCATTAACGAAACTACTAATTTACGCCGAGATATCAATGTCAATGTCAGAACCTCATTCTTATATTGTTCAATAGTGAAATGTTCCGAATATATGCAGAATCAAATTTAAAATTTATACAAACAATTCATATACACTTCATCTTCAAAAATCAAATAATCATAAATCTTTTAATCCTACTTAATCCGCTCTCATCGATACGTTATAAAATTTAGTAATTTTATCTAAAATAGTGTAGGAGTAAAGGGAGTGTGGCGTGTGACGGCACAATTATTGATTGACTTGTCGTGTTCAAAATTACTTTTGAATTTATAGTGTGGGCCCTCTAAACCCGGACCGTCCGATGCGTCAACCTGTGTGGGGTAGCTTCAAATCAACGGTTCGAATCAAATCATTAGCGAGATAAGATATTTTTTTTCATTTCTTCTCAAATTATTAGCTAGATAAAAAGTCGGGACAAGTTACATATTTAATCGATCGAAAATAAGTAATTACCTTAAATTAATCCAATATCTATATATCCTATTATCTTAAATTTATAAAAAAAAAACTACTTAGTATCATAAAGAATATCATGCATTCTTCTTTTCGATAAATATTTAATAAATTATCTACATTTTACATATATATATATTGATTATTATTTAATGAATGACTACATTTATATCAATTTTTTTAAGCGTAATTGTGAAGTATACCATTTATTTGCCTCGTAGTTGCTGCGTTGTTCTTACTTTTGCCGTAGGTTTTTTTTAAAAAAATAAAATAAAATAAAATATTATAGTACATGGTTGTAAGTTTGTGTTAGAGTTTTGTTCATTTATTTATTCTTTAGTGGGATTATAATACTTTAAATTTCTTAATTATTAATTAATATTTGATCTTAATTCTTGTAATACATGACAATGCATTTTGATCCTTGTAATACATGACAATGCATTTTGATCTTTTATATATTCGAAGTAATGTAGTTTTAGTTCTTTTGATGATGACTTCAAAATTTATTTAATTTTTTTAACATAAATTAAAATTGATAAAAGAGTATCGTGTTTATCATAATTAAGTCAAATGATACTCACGATTATTAGAAATCACTTTAAAGTTATTTATTGATTATAACAACGCAATATTCAATAATGGAGCAAAGCACTGATACTTACCTTATCGTAAATATTTTTAATATCGTTAATACGTTTTTCGATTCATTTAAATACAAAGCAAAACTATACATACACACAAACCAAAAGCCGTGAGTCTCAAGTAATATAATTTCGTCTTATTTTGGATTTACAACTTCAAATGTAGGGTCCACACTCAATGACCCCACCCCCCTTTTTACCCCCAACCCCCACTTCAAAAATTCACAAATTTCTATAAATTCCCATCTTTTCCACCTTATATTATACAAAATTCCCTCATTTGTCTTTCCCCTAAATATCATTTTTTTGGTCATGGAGGAGGAAATTCAAGAATCCGAAGTCATTTTTCGAGAAAATATTGAAATCGAAGAAAATGATCGAGATTACTATGAATTTCAAAATCGCGATTCGATCACTTCAAATAATTCGCAAAGTAGAAAGAGGTTGAAGAAAATTTCCAATTCTATTCCTATTAGTATCCCTGATAACTTATCGAGGAATAATTTATGGTTCAAGCATGTGGAAAATAGCGAATCAATTTTTTTTGAAGACGAGGAATATTGTGATGACGGAGAAATGATTCCGCCACACGTAATCACTGGTCGGAGAATCGCCGGAAAAATGATGTCGTTTTCGATTTGTAGTGGTTATGGAAGGACACTTAAGGGAAGAGATTTGAGTCAAGTAAGGGATTCGATTCTAAGGATGACTGGTTTTCTTGAAACTTAACTTAAGAGTTCAATTTAGAGGAAAAAAGGAAAAAAAACAATATATTTTTTTGAGTTCCAAATTATGGAAATCTCATTAATTCCCATTCATCATTGTAATGGAGAAAATATAAAAGATTTCAAACGAAATTCCATTAGTTAGAACATGTATATGTATTAAAGAAAATCTATTAAAAATGTATAAATATTAAGTTTCGAATGAAACAATTTAAATGTTTAGTGAATGTGTAATGGTATTTTAAAGTTTGTAAAATTCAAATTATGAGTTTATCTTCATATAACATGTTATTTTAGTTGAAGCCAAAGGCTTAATTGGAACATAACGAGTTGAATAAACATTCTATTAGAAGTTTCAATTTGACTCTTTTACGTGATATTTATTCTTGTTTAGCTCTTAAAATCATTTCTCTATCTATATATATATTGAATAGATTATTAAAAAAAAAAACTTGAATTCGAATTTTGATTATTCCATTGAAATATTTATTTACTAGATTCTAGAATTATGACTTTATGCAAAGAGAGATAATTTATGAATTACAGATTCACTTGAATTTAATAATTTTATTTATATCTTATTTTAAGTGTTAAGAAATACAATATAAGATATCAATACATATATTCGACTGTCAATTCACTTATTATTATATGTTATTTAAAATTGATAAAACAAAATATTAATAAATTTAGATGTTATTCAAAAGTCTATATAAAAAATAATTCGTATAAATTTTAAATTCTAAATCGTAAATGGTGATGAGAATTACGTGAACTTGTATCAAATAAGAAAAAGCCAAACACAGAAAGCTTGTTTTAAAAGGGTGACATAACTTATGTTTCTTTTAGAAAATGTAATAATTGTGAAATGTACATAAAACTAATGTATGTTAAAAATACACATCGATATTATTTATTTAATAGGAGTAATAGTTTATGCTATTCAATATTATTTTGAATTTTTTATTTTTATTTAATCAATTTATTATTCGAAATTGTTTATATTAAAAAATATAATGAATTCATTACTAAGAAATATTCAAGATTAGAACTTAGAAAACTTAAATTCGACTTCAACTATACTTAAATGAATTTTATATAGTGCGAATTCAAGTTAATAAAGATCACGATAAGTGATAAACCAAAAAGGTTACTTCTAATTAATGAGAAAATAAACGACACATTATTAAATGAAAGTCACCTCTAAATATGAATTATAAATCTATTAATTATTTCTTAATCTTGAAATTATTTTAGTATTAAGAAAAGGAATTAATCTTTGCTGGATATTAGGAGGCCAACAGGTTTTATGGATACAAAGTCAAAAAGTTAATCCAAAGATTAAGCAAAAACTAATCATAGGATATATATAAATATATATAGGGGAGAATATTTTTTTCTTAATTACTACATGTGAAATTCTGACAAAAAAATAATTAACAATTAGTAAAATAAGGTTTAAATAATTAAATGGGAATATTAATGATCAGAAGGTAATTTGTTGTTTAAGGTACCACTTCAGCATGATTAATTACAGAATATATATTCTGACCAAAAACAAAAAAGAAATAAGACGACAAATTAAGACACTATTATATTGAAATTATAAATAACCAAAAAAAGTCATAAATACTCATAAGATTTGGATCTCGTTCTCAAATTTGATGTCAAATATGAATATTGAATAATGAAAAGTTAGAAAAACAGTAATTATTATTATTGGTATCAATTAAATATAAGTTAAAATTAATTACTTCATAAATAAAAATTATTTATCATATATTTCAAAGAAAAATATGATTTAAGCACTCGAGCTTATGAGCTCTTATATATATTTTCGCATAATTTCATAGCATCAACTTCATTAATAATTACTTATGAATCCTTTTTCGATTTATAAATCCATTATCCCAAATTTTGAGCCAAATTATGTTTTTGACACAAATAGTTACATTGAGTATTATTTCAAGCTAATTAATATTATGATAGCATTGTTTTTGTATATTGGTATTTTTATACTAATAAAAAGTAATTTAATATGCAAAAATATTTTTGTGTTATTGAGTATATCTAGAAAGGATTGCATCTCATGAGGTGTAAGAGTTTAAACAATTTATTTCAGATCTAATGAAAATATTAATGACTGTTTTTACGATTTTAATGTATGATCCAATTTTATATTTATGTTATTATATAAATATTTTTATAATTATAATTTATAAGATGCTGACACTTGCATTATTTTATTATCATTTTATTCTTTTGGATGTGCTAGGTGTGAAACTTAAAAGTGAAAAAACTTACGTATTTGTTGCTTTCTTTGATTTGCAACTTAATTTCATGTTTGGACGTTATATAGATTCCAAACTTTCAAAATAAATTATTTATTAATTATTGATATTGACTCATTTGTACACAAACCATTTTTTGCTATTATCCAATTATATAAGTTTGTGAATAGATAAGTTTTTGTTCGTAAGTTTTGAATTTGAGTCCTGATTATTTTTTTAAATTTTTTAAATAAATAATGATTTTTTTATGAATGGGATATATTTAATGAAAATTTGAAATGGTCAAATTTAAATATTAATTTCAAATTATAGAGAAAATCTTAACTAAAATTCTGCTGACTTCATCATATATATTTATTTCTAAGAAATTATATATATTTAGGATGGAATAAAGTTATATACATATAAATAATACTCCTATATAACAAGTATAATCTAAATAAATTATTTTACCTAACAAGAATAAGACAGTTATTGTTATTTTAAGGGTTGCAATTTTAAAAAAATAAGAAAGTGTGTTTACTTGGAGCATTTTATACCACAAAACTTCCAAAATGGAGAAAAAAAATAGAGAAAATTTTATTATTTTTAAAATTATTTTAACTTTCTTATTTCATTTTAGCAAAATTGAAAATGTTGGAAAACTTCCTAGCTTTGCGGGCTTCCTTAATTTTTTTCAAAAAAATTATTTTGTCTTTCACGTATCGTATGAGTTTAATATTATTCAAAAATTATTTCTTTTACTTTTACGAGGTAAGACATGATTCGCGTATTCTATCAATTTTCTCTAAATCTCACTTATAAGACCACATTAGGTATATTCTTGTAAGTTTTGGAACACCCGAAAAATGTATCTGCCCTAGACAAACTCGATATGCATGACGAGTTCAACTGAGAATGCACTGACATTCAAAATCAATCAATCTCTGACCTTCTTTTTGAATATCTCTTGATGCACTAACTCAGTTACGAGTTTAATTCAAATTTGGAGATTATTGAAGAAATGATATGTTTGTTGTAAGCAAGCTCTTTTAAATTAAAATGATTTTCTAACATTTCCTTTTATTGAAGACAACGCTTAGAATCAAATAAAGCATAATCATTTGAACAAATTATAATACGTATTTTTACATAAATTTAAATTTATGTATTTTCAGTGTAAATAATGTTTATATTTATAAGAATATTATTCGATTGATTTTTGCAAGAACCTTTGTAATTAAAATATGTGATTTTAAAATTTAAAAAATAAAATATATTACCTGTTATAAAAGATGAAAATAATTAACATCAATAATATAGGTAGCAGAACATCTAATCAAAAATTAATTAGCTTGAAAGCTGCATATTACAATACAAGTGTGGTGATCAATTTTGATACGTTTTCACATAAAATAGATAAACAAATATTAAAATTTATTTTATTATATGGTGGGAAAATAATAGATATAACTAGGCATGTTTGTGAATATTTTCAAATTTAGTAGATAGAAGAAGAAAAATTCTTATTAATTTCAAATTAATGAGATCATTAGAGGGTCTAAAAGGGGGAAAAGATACTACATTGAGACACTATCAATTAACTTCAAGAATATTGTTAGTTTCATACTTCTCTAGATGCATTTTCGAAATAAGAAGACTTCTTCAATTTTTGGTTTTCCGTTAGGGTTTGATATTCGCATTAGAGTCCGAGTAATTTAGATTCGCAATGGATAAGGTTCCGAGGGATAAGACTTCCTATTAATATTTTTTTTCATAATCAGGATTTGAACCTAAAACCTGATCTAATTAAGGAACGACCAGCCTCATCCAAGACACCACAAAGTTATTCAAGAAAACTCCTCGATCTACAATCGAATCAATCATCATTGACTTGAGCAAGTAGTTAATTAACCTGAATTAGAGTCTTTCGAGAACGATCTCTTTATCTCTGTGATGAGGAAAGTTCGTGTACACTTTATATTTTCAGACCTAACTTATGAAACTATACTAGACATATCATTTGTTGGCTTGGACAAGTAATTAACCTGAGTTTGAGTCATGCGAAATTAAAATATGAATAAAATCTATATATACTTCGATTTTTTTTAGACCGTACTTATAAAATTATACTTAAATACATTATTATAGGTATTGTTAATTTGAACAAGTAGTTAGTAGGCCTAACACTTCTCTAAAAGGAACAAATTAAGCAATTTTCAGGTATAAATTAGTTCCTTCTAGCTTACAAAACCTTCAAGATAAGGTTTTTATCCACTTATTTTTATTTTAAGAATTCAAAACGTCTCAATAATATGATTAGCCTAAAAATTGAACTAATAATCTCTAGCTATACATCACAATTTTGATGTCACAATCATGGGCAAATTCGATCACTATCAAAAAATAATAATTGAAATTAGTTGTAAACTTTGTTGTTAGATGTGTAACTCGTAACTCATATGATATGCTGATAATTTGTCACTTAATAAAATTAATCATAAATTTTATTATTTAGCTTTAATATTAGTCCACCACTAATATATTGTACTATATTTGTTTAGTTAATCAAATTCGAGTGTATAAATTTTATGTAAAAACTTAGATATATATATATATATATATGGACATATTAAAAAAATGCAATGAAATTTAAAAGATGTTTATTTATATATACATATACATTCTTATACAAAAATTGATTTTATAATTTTTCTTGTAGGTTGTCAAATCCACTTCAAACTACTTTAGTCTCAAATTTTAAAGACGGTAAGGAACCTATATTCTATTTAAATAGATAATTGGGATTATACGTACAAATTTAAGAGTTAATTCATCGTTATAATTACACAAAATAGTAACAAATCTTCAAAGAGAGGAAGAAGAAATAAAAAGAAAGAAGTGAGGGGTATTTCAGAATTAATGTAAGCAACTAAGAAATAAAAGATAACTTCATAACATATAGTCCTAATAGATTAATTTACTCTTTGATATGTAGGCATCTTTTGAGGATTCCAAATGTAATTTGACATATTCCTATACAGGTCTTCCATTTTAGTTATAAAATGGACAACTTTTACATATAGCAAATATAAAATTTATATTTGTATTTTATAGCAAAGTTTGCATAATTGCGCTCCATATCAAACATATATATGTATAATTCGCTATATATATACAATTGAAGCGAGTTGTATAAAATAAAGTGTATAAAACGAGAAAGAGAAAGAGACCTGGGCAGGGAATTGTATAAAACAAAGTGTATAAAACGAATTGTATAATTATAAGTGTCTAGGACGATTATATATAATTTGAATTTGTATAAAACGAGAAAGGGAGAAAGACAAAAGAGACTTGGGCAGGGAATATACAATTGAATCGAATTGTATAAAACGAAAAAGAGAGAAATTATATACAAAATTTGAATTTGTATAAAACGAGAAAGAGAGAAAGACAAAAGGAAGCACTTTTATTGTATAATTATAAGTGTGTAAGACGGAGATATATGTATTTGCATATGTATAATACAATTTTCTCTCGTTTTATACAATTAGAAACACAATTTATACAATTCTATTGTATAAAGCGAGAGAGGCGGGCGAAGGAAGCGAGAGAGGCGAGCGAGAGAGATAGAGTGACGATCGAGAATATGAGGGAGAGATGGACTGACAAACAGTGTGCTATGGAACACAAATAAATCAAACGGTAGCTACTATATTTATTTTATATTATTAGTTTGTCATTCTATACAATTATCCCTATTCTTAATAGACACCCCAATTACCCAAATAACTAATAAACTCGAAAATCTCAATTTCCTAAAGGGAAAAGAATAAGTATATCCTCAAATAATATATCATAAATGATATGTTAATATTCTCAGTCATGCTTTAAAGTCGTATATATCCTTATCGTCAAACTTTTGAATTCCGTATATCCTTAAAAACTAACTGGACAACTTCATCTCAATAATTTATATCCAATTTATTTAATTCTTTTACACAAAATAAAAAAATTCACTCATCTTCCAAAATTTACCTACCCATGATCCGAATTAAAATACCATAACATTTAAATCAAACGAAAGAAAAAAGAATTCCTCAATTGATCTTCATTTGTAGCCATTCCAAATTTCACTAAAACAAAAACACAATGCCATGTGGTTTCATTGAAAAATAAGGGAGTTATTTCAATTTTTTGTTCAAATCGATTTTTCCTTATCGAAAGGGGTTTAAAATATTATCATCATTGGCCCAAAAAAACTCCAAAATTAAAAGGGAATTTGCAATTGAATAGAAATTTCGAATTCAAATTGATTTGTTGTTAAAAAGGGTTGAAAATATTATTACCATTGACTAATTATCATAACCATGTGATCATCTTCATGTTGATTTCTGATCTCTAAATTTACTATTTGTAAAATTAAAATCATAAAATTATTTTTTATAATAATAAAAATAATAATATTACTAAACTAATTTTATACTAATATTGAAGTTGCAAAATTAGTTTTTGTATATATTTTAACAAATTAATTTCTCCTTTTTCATAACTTATATTTTAAATATGTCAGCTAGACGTGATCTCCACATCAAATTTCTTTCATATATCCCAATTTATTAACTGTAAAATAAATAGTATTTAATTGAATAGATACATAAATTATATATCATAAAATCATGTTGACCCTACTTAAGATAATGATTTAAGTACAATTGCACTTAAATGAAAAAAAAAAAAAAGTATACAAAGTACTTAGTATTTTTTGTATCTGATGAAATTTAAATTTGAAATCTCAACTAGTAAGTGTTTTTTCATCCATGATCAAAAGTTTCAATTCTCGAACCCTAGGTATGCAATCGTCTTTTTTTTTTTTTTAAATATGTGTTATCCCAACGTGAATGGTAGAGCTTTTCGAAGCGAAATTAAATTTAATCGTAACCTAAATTATGTCTACCTTGAGATGTCCTAGAATTATACAATCCCACCCATCCCTACCCTCATTTTAATTCAATTATCGTCAGTATTTTTTATTTTTTTTTTTTGCAAGAATGTGAAATTCATAGTAGACAAATTTTTTTTATGTCAATGCATGCATTTTTTAAGGAGTAAGCTACATATATAATTTATTTAAACGTACAATTTTTTTTTCAAATAGTAAAATTGAGTTAATTAGTAGCGTTATACTACTAAATGATAATCAATCTAATATACATTTAGAAATATACTATTATATATTTAAGTAACCTTAAATAAACCGACAGGAATTGATTTAAATTAATTTGATTTGATTTTTACGATTGAAAAATTAAATTTATTTCCTCTTTAAAATCAATTCAAATTAAATCACGAAAATAAAAAAAACATAATTATTATTAATTAATAAGTAAAAGAAACGTGAATATGGTCCCACTATAAAATTTGACAACTGTTAGATTTACATAATTTGGTTGTACTTATCATAAAATATTTCCCACTCTGAGCTGTCAAAAAAAAAAACAAATACTATATTAAAAAAAAAGCTTGTTTTATACTAAATGATATATATGTGAATTTTCAAACATATCTTTTGAGCAAAAATGGAAATTTCTGGAGCAGGTGGTTTGTTCTCAACTTATTCAATTTGTAGTAATGCTGCTGGAATTGCTGGTAAGTACTTCTTTCTACTGTTTTTGGGTCAGGTTCGATTAATTTGAATTCATGATATATAAAGTCACATGAAAATTGCCTAAGCTTTCTGGGCGAATTCATGGTTTGTCTGTAAAACTAGTTATAGATTTTCTAAAAATTGACATATAATATTATCTGCTAGCACTCATATTATAAGAAAGTGACGCACTTGGTTCAAAGTTGAGTTTTTTTACCTAAAAGTTTTAGGATTCAATTCCCACTTAATACTCATCTTTTTCTTTTTAGTGGTGCACCCATGTTTTAGTAATGTTGAATTCCTAGCTCCCTACAAGAAGTTTCTCTCATTCTGTTAGGATGAAACGCTTATCAAGCTGTCAAAAACTATAGTCGATTATTTCTTAACCAATTCCACTATTCAAGGGTTATGTTTATTTGCGACTCTGACCCAAATCACCCCAACCCCCTCATGGACCTTGTCATAGGCAGAATATTGACGTTGCCCAATACTCCCTTTATAGTACTAATAGACCTCACCCGACCCGACTCGAGTCCTCTGTTGAGGGTGAAGAATCCTAAATTCGCCTCCGGCTCCCCATAAGAAATTTCTCTCTTTTACACAAACTTTCTGATTAAGGGTGATTTTTTTTTTTTGGAGTTCGCGTGTGGGTGGGTGGGTGGGGGGTTATTAACCCTAAACTTGACACTTTGATGGCCATTCCACTTCACAGCACAATGTTTTGGCTTTGAAATAACTTGTACAATTTGTTTTTGAATCATGCTAGTGACATAATATTTGGTTTTGGCATATTGCAGGAAACCTATGTGCATTTGTTTTATTTATATCACCAATGTAAGTATCCTAAATTTTACAAAAAAAAAAAAAACTGTATATTAATATGTCGATAACACACGTATACGTGTGTGTCTGTGTGTGCGTGCGCGTTTAAATTGACGTTTTCGATCCCGTTTTTTCAGACCAACATTCAGAAGGATCATCAGAAACAAGTCAACAGAACAATTTTCTGGGCTGCCTTATATATGTGCCTTGTTGAATTGCTTAATATGTCTATGGTATGGAACACCAATTGTATCTCCTGGTATTATATTGGTTTTTACGGTTAATTCCGTCGGAGCGGTTTTTCAGTTGGCTTATATACTCATATTCATCATTTACGCAGAGAGAACGAAAAAGGTAAGCTCATTTACCTCTCATTGAATTGTGTGATCATTTCATCTAAACAGTGCATTTTGTTTTCAAAGATGAGTAAGAGATGAGTTGATTTGATCACCCCACATACGAACATTTAACACTGATCTCAGCTGAAAGCTTAAGATAGTTTTAGAGAACGGAACCTAATATTTACTTAATGATGTCTTCAACGTCCTTTAATAAGAAATGATGCTAATACAATTACACGTTCAATGCAGTTGAAGATGTTGGGGCTGTTGTTTGGTGTGTTTGCTGCATTTGCTGCTGTGGTTTCTATCAGCATCTGTCTATTTCAACCTCCAAATCGACAAACTTTCGTTGGATACTTGTCTGTTATCTCTCTCATCTCCATGTTTGCTTCTCCGTTGTTCATCATTGTAAGTCGATCAACAATAACAACGCGTGATTTAAGTATTTTTCATCGATATCACTAGCTCGATGAGACTAACAGAGAAATTCTTTACTTTTGTAGAATTTGGTGATCAGAACAAGAAGTGTTGAGTATATGCCGTTCTATCTATCCCTTGCAACTTTTCTAATGAGCCTTTCTTTCTTTGCTTATGGAATGTTTAAGCAAGATCCATTTATCTACGTAAGTAACTGGATTTCCTTTGTTGTTCCCCTTTTCAATAGTACCCGAAAGATACAGAAGGGAGAGTCTCAGAGTAACAGTAAAGTTGTTTTCGTGTGATCTTATATGTTACGGGTTGCTTACAACTAGGTAGACAACCTACATCACACCCTTGTGTATAGAATTTAATATTTTGATCTCTATGAATCAGATTCCAAACGGGATAGGAGGAGTTCTTGGGATCATACAGCTAGTCTTATACTGGAGATACAGCAGACCTAATGAGGAGCCAACAAGACCTCTCTTGGAGTCCAATGCATGAAAAAATTATGACCGAGCGGAAAACACTGGCTCGCATCCAATGTTTACACCAAACTAAATATAGTTTGTATACGAGACATATGTCTTGTATCATAGATTTGGTATAAACACCAGGCTTGGCTTATCCTTTTCACATCGAAAAGTCGTCCAAAAATTGTTTTTACTGTTGTCATTCTTTTGGTTGGTATAATTTTCCATTTGTGTTTTGTTATGTGCTTGGTATCACTTTCACCTCCATCAACAATATTTTCAGAGATTTTTACTGCAGAGAAATAATAGGGAAGCTGGGAAAGTAACACAGAACACACGAAACATAGAGGCATGGATTCAAATCAAACAATTTTCCACGATTAGAAAGTGTAAACACCAACACACGAGTTACTCAAACCAGAAGCTTATCAAATGAGAAACTAAACTAGTACCTACCAACCTTTCCAGTACGAATTGTGTTTCTTGCAATCCCACACTGCATCAAGAACTATACGGTGTAACGATTCTTGGCATTTCTGTCGAGCCTCTTTGCATCGTCCTGCAAAAGAAGATGATTCTTTATGAGTCTTGCTAATTGAAGAGAAACTGAATTAAAGGCGTACGATAACCAAGATTTCATACGTGAAATATGAAGCCAACCGAATCACTGTAATCTAGAAACTGCTTCCATTGCTTACCAATGCTAACCTGTAAAGAGAAGTTTCAGGAAGATGGTAGGTATAGTTGCAAAGATATAAAAACAAAAAACTAGCAATAAGCACCAACATAAAAATAATCAACCGGTAAACAGCTGAAAGGATTCAATATTATCAATGAAGCACAAAAGGGAACGCCGACCACTATATAATTCTAGAAGAATGAAGTACACTGGAGAAAAAGAAACAAAGAGAAGGGGACGAAAGAAAAGAGAATTCTTATGAAGCATAAAACAAATGACGAGACAAAACAATATCACACTTTGCAAGGATATCCAAATGTTTCAATCATATGAAACATGAAATAATATAATTAACCCTTGATACCACCAAAGGGATCCCTCCGTCCTTAACCATGGTTCTCGGGTTTGAGCCCTACTAGAGAAATTTCTCACAAGGAGCACTTCCTATATATCTGATGACTTCCCCTCTTAACTTCCAATATACTCAACGGTACAATGTATTTCATAGTATATTTTGAATAAACATCAGCACTACAGTATGTACACAACAAAAAATGTCTGTCCGCTTGATCCAAGAAAATGACAAACGTGGCCGTTGACACCAAAAATATAAAGCAAATTACCTGAGCTGTTTCATTTGCAGCATTCTTGGTCCACAAAGCTATTTTTTCTCCCTTAGCCCGGACACTAACAACTGCTCCACAAATTTCATCTCCATGATCGAATTGATGTCCAATCATTGCCAGCAGCTACAATAATTCCATATAAGAAAACAAGAGTGGAAATTATATCAAAGGGGAAAATAACATTACTAGAATGACCTATCATTAAGGGCTGGATGGAAATAACTTCGGAATACCGTATACAGCCAGCTGGTATCAGATTTACCCTTCGAAAAACTCATTTTCCACGTCCCTCCATTGGCACATACAGGATCTTCCCACTTTGGCTCAATTTTGTGCTTAAAACAATGAAAGTTTGCTCCCATAATTAACTTGCTTGGGTGATGGATATTATTGTAAGCACTGTTTGTAGAATAAGCAACATGGTTCAAGATTTCATCATGAGCCAAAAGGATAATAGCATTTCAAAGACCTAATCCATAATGTGGAATATCAAACAGGCATGTCATCGTTCAAGTTGTACAATAACTCAAGTGCCTTGAGTAATTAGACCAATAAAGAACTCACCAAACAAGGTGCATGCATCCATGGCAGACATCAAATTCACACCATTACCACCTACATTACTCAAATCATAGGACTTAATAAAAAAGTCTATGCGTGAGATTGAAAAAACTGGCCTGCAGCTAAGTCTCATCAATCTACAGAGGAGATGAGCATACTTTAGCCTAATTAAGAAATAGAAACACATCTGTCTTTATTTTTGAAAGTGAATAATATATTAAGACAAGTGAATAGTATATTAAGACAAATGCACATAGAGATATCACAGCTATGTAGATACAGGACCTGCTCTTATACGTAAACTAAAGAAAAAGAAGTAGTTGTACTTGAAAATAGTAACTATATTATCTTGCTTAGGAGAGAAAACTACGACCAATGCATTATTCAACTACCTTTTCAGCTCAAAATATCCTTTGTTGAAAATAGGAGCATTTGACAAATATGAAAGAGTTTCTTAGATTTGAAGCAATATAAACTATCCGACGATATAAACCCAATTAAAGGCATTCCTACACAAGATTGTGCAAGGAAGAGAAATATGACTATTCAACAAGGTTAACTTTTTCTTTCCTAAAACTTCACAGGTCATTCTTCACCCCATACTCCAAAATGTCTCAACTTCCATTCATTCTGCACTTTCTCTCCTTACCGAGATTAATTTATCTATCCTTGTCCTCCCACCACCAAAGAGCATATATCTATTCATTGAATCCGATCCATGAACTAAAATTTAAATTGGCAAGTAACCAAGAGATCAAAATTCCAGTTTTAAGGAAAGTACTAACTAAAAAAGGACAAAGCAATGTGCAATTACTAATACAGCTTGGGTAAACTAAAGCTCAAACCAATTCAGACATTCCGTAGTAATACCGCATATTGTGCATCCACTAAACACCTTGGCAAGTTAACTAAAAACTGCAAAATGTACAAGAAGAAAATCTAACAATTATGAGAGCAAAATCAATCAAGATGCCATTTTTACCTCAATATCACCTATGTGAAGGCAGATAATCAGAACACATTCAAAACGCTAAATCAAAAAAGTCCTACAACACCAACAAAATTGTTGGAACATTATAATAAAACCCCATAATTCACAACCAACATTAAAAACAAGCTAAAATCAATGAAATCTCAACTTAACTGGTTCTGCTGGCTCAAAAGGTAACTCATTTCTGAATTTCTTCAGCTCCTTAGTAATAATCTAATTTTTTATTTTCCAATTTGAGCTTACGAAAATCGTATCTAAAGAATCTTAGTAGCTCAATTGATTAACTACCTAAAATTTCACCTTGTTAACAACGGTATAACCTTATAAAAGTCTCCCCCATTTCCTCTTCCTCTATCCCCAATTTATTTTTTTAAAAAAAATCCGAGGAATCTCAGTAGCTCAATTAATTGACTATCTAAACTTTCTCGAGGATTCGATTCCCCACCTTGCAATCCACTCCCTGTTTTCCCTTACACTACACTATCACCAATTTGAAAGAGGAAAAAAAAAAACTTACCCCCAAAAATCTTCAACAGTGGAGAAAGTGTAGACATTTCGAAGTGAGCTTCCCCAAGCAGTTTGTCGAGATTTAGTGGTAGGGTTATCAAACCAAAAAGTCCATGAATGCTCCAATGGATGCTTCACTGTGATTTCTTTCCCTAAATACGATGCCGTATCATTTGATTCTTCAACAATTTCACCTTCTTCAAGTTCATCGTCTACCTCTCCTCCTCCTCCATCGGCGGCCTTCAACTTCTCAGCTGCATCAAACGACATCGTTCTCTCCATTTCAGCTGCTGCCATTTTTGCTGCTCTGTGGACTGTGGAGCACTTTTTTTTTACTTAATTAAGAAAAATGGTATTTATAAGAACTGTTTGGACCATAGTGTAATACTTAAATTGTAGAAGTACTAATGTTGTAAATACCTAAATTAGGTATCGTGAGAATCAAATAATTAATTTACGTGGATTTTAATTTTAATCTAGTTCAGAATATGGAAGCTTTATTTTTCAAAATTAGCAATTAAGAAGTTTGATACCAATAATGTCACATGAACAGTTATATTAATTTGTTTGTTTGTCATAATGTAATTACAAATCTTTAGTTTCTTGGTTAATTATGTAAGGCTAATCATATAGTTTGAACTTCTTTTATTTATAAGTAAAAAAGTGATTTTTATAATAAGAAAGAAATTCAAATAAATATTTAAATGAGATTTCATGTGAATGTTGGTGTTTCGGTCAGTTTTCACACATCTCAATTAATTTTAAAGGATTTCTATCACCTCTCATTAATAACAGGTATCAGATAACTCTGTTTACCGAGACTATGACAAATGAGAGATGAGAAGAGAATAAAGCAAACATTTCACATAGAGTGGTGTAATAACTATTAGGTAAACTCTGCGAAGCTATAATAGATGAGAGATGAGAACAGAACAATGCAAACATTTCGAACAAGTTCAGTTTTCTCAAATTTCAACTAATTTTAAAGTATATCTATCACCTCCAGCACTAGCAACATATGTCATGTAAATTTATTCAGGGAGGCTAGGACTGATGAGAGATGAGAAGAGAATAATGCGAACATTTCGCACAAGTTCAGTTTTCGCAAATCTCAACTAATTCTAAAGGATATCTATCACCTCCCGCAGTAGCAACATGTATCATGTAAATTTGTTCAGTGAGGCTAGGATAGATGAGAGATGAGTAATGCAAACATTTCAATATTACAAAACTTTAGGATAGTAATTAACCAAAAAAAAAAAATACAAGAAAAGCTTCTATCAAACTTAAGTTGCTCCTGTTTGAAGTGCAACCAAAGAAGCATAAACCCCTTGAGTATTATTCATGAGCACATCATGTGTTCCTTTCTCAGCAACAACACCATTCTTAACTACTGCAATAACATCTGCATTTTTAATCGTGGTCAGTCGATGCGCGACTACAACAGTCGTCCTGTTGACCATCACGCGATCCAATGCTTCTTGCACGATACGTTCAGACTCTGTATCAAGCGCGCTAGTTGCCTCATCGAGCAAAAGTATCTTTGGATCCTTCAATATGGCCCTCGCAATCGCGATCCTTTGCTTTTGTCCACCAGATAGTTGAACCCCTCTTTCACCAACTGTTGTTTTGTAACCATTAGGCAATGAAGATATGAAGTTATGTGCATTTGATGCCTTTGCTACTGAAATGATCTCCTCCTCTGTTACTTCTCCCTGTCTACCATAAGCAATATTTGAACTTATTGTTTCATTGAATAGTATTGGCTCTTGACCTACCAATCCCATTTGTTGTCTCAACCATCGTAAATTCAACTTTTTGAGTTCGACTCCATCGAGATATATGTAACCTTGATCAGGATCATAAAATCGTTCGATAAGGCTTATCACTGTTGACTTCCCTGAACCACTTTCTCCGACGAGAGCAACTGTCTGCAAGAAATTACAACATTCTTGTCAAGTTTATGTTCTATGCACCGGAGGTGTGATAAATCTCTATGATAAGCATTAGTTGATAAGAAAGTCCAGTGGCAAAACTAGAAATTTATCAAGGGTGTTTAAGATTTAATACAATTATACAAAGTATAGAATCTTCACCTGTAAGTGGGCTTGGACACCACGAGTTGTAAAAAAAAAAGAACTGAATTAGGATAAATACCTTTCCTGCAGGAATGCTCAAGCTCAAGTCTTTGAAGATTTGCATGTCTGGTCTTGTGGGGTACTTAAAGCTGATATGCTGGAGTTCGATATTGCCTTCGATAACATCTAACATGATTCCCTCGCTGCTACTTGAATCAATTCTTGGTTTGCTATCGAGTATCTCGAATATTGATGCAGCAGCTCCTTTACTCTTACTTAGATCAGAGGGAAGGTTGCCAAGAGCAATAAGCCCAATCGATGCCATGGATAGAGCAAAAAAGACCTGCGTAAAATTAAGTTGTTCAAATAACTTATAAGTTGATCTTCTATACACAAACAACGTATAAGAATAATCGTTCATAAATAGTGAGATATATTAGTAACCTGGAAAATAAGACAGGTTACAACAGTTTGAATATACTGATTATGTAAAAGTTACTTATACAACTAGTGTTATGTAAGTTAAAGCCAAAAAGTTACAAAAATGTACCTTAAAAACTTCAGAGAACTTTGCTTTATCATGCTTTACGAGAATGGCTCCAAGGTAGAATGTCAATGCATAAAGGGAGAATAGCACGAAACTACTGAACCCTAAACCAACTCCACCAACAAGTCCAGTTTTTGCTCCTTGTTTCAAAGGAGCTTCCGATTTCCTTTGATACATTTCCATCACTTTCTCTTCAGCACAAAATGATGCGACAGTTCTTATGCTCCCAATAGCATCATTGGCAACTTGACTTGCTTCTTCATTCGCTACCTGCCAAACAGCACGACACATTTGGATTCACTGATCAAATGTGCTTGTTAAAATTTAACATTTAAACATAATCAGGTCACATAAAGATAACTGAACTAGTTATTAAATAAGGTTGACAACTTGGTATATTGGGAAATGGAACTTGCACTGTAATTCCGAGTCACCTGCATAGTATGTGAGCGAGCCCTGACCTACGGATCCCCTAGGTTCAATGGGCGAGCGGTCATACCTTGTCCGTCCTCTTAGTTTCATAAGTCTAAATGAGGAAGTCAATTTTTCTGGAAGAGCAGAGGGAACAGTCTTTCTACACCTGAAGTTGGCACTAAACTAATTGAACCCTAGATTATGAACTTATTGATTCAAAGCTAAGAAAAAGTATTCAAGGGGCACGCCTTCCGATTCTCATGTCTTAAGCATGAGAGATTTGTTCTAATTATTAAACTAATAGCGCAAAACTTGTTTACGCTTTTTGTGTATACAAAGTGTAAATTCAAAATGTAATTGAGAAAGGTAAGTTCATCAAGGAATATATTACCTTGGCTTCAGCATTTGACTCCTGCAAAAGTTTGATTTGTATGATTCCTTGCAAGACTAGAAGAGGCAATATCGCCAGCATTATAAGAGCGAGAATCCAATTAGCAATAAGAGCTATCACCATACCAGTTGCAACAGTGGAAATGTTTTGGACTATCGTTGCTAATGCATCTCCCGCCAAATTCCGGATAGTCGAAGCATCGCTAGATAGTCTTGCACCTATAGCACCACTGTATTCAATAAAATTCGGAGTCAAGAAATTTGGCAAGTTAAGAAAAAAATTAAGACATTTACGGACTAGTGAGATTTACCAAGAGTTTGCAGGGTCGTCGAACCAACTGATCTCTTGGTATACCAACTTAGCAAACGTCATGGAACGTATCCGTTGGATCAGTTTTGCACCAGCAATTCCAAATGCATAATTTTGCAATGGGGCAACAATCATGACAACAACTCCAATAACCACAAACATCAGGGCCCAAAATCGAGAATCCTTTCGAAGCTCATGATGTGATTCATAAAAGATTTTGATAGATGTTGATAGCAGAAGACCAAATACAGGGTAAACTGCACCATTAATGGAAGCAGCTATGGTTCCCACAAGCATTATGGGTACCTCAGGCTTATTTAGATATGCAAGTGACATTAACTTTTGAGTGGACAGATTTCTGTTACTATCAACAATATACTCACTGCTTTCAGCTCCATCATCCCTTCGGATACTCTCATGGAAATCAATGGCAGCAGTAACTCCCAAGTCATACGCAAGGGAATATCTACTACTCGATCCTTTGCTCGCAGATTTCCAACTAGAAATAGAGAATTTCTGGCTCCTACCAGAAGGGTTTTTCGAACAACTCAAACGTTTTTGTGCATTCGAGTCCTCAATTTCTTTTCCCTTGGTGTTTTCGACATGTTTATTATTTTGCTGCATTTGGACAAGTTGAGAATATGCTCCATCAATATCTTTGATCAACTCATCATGGGTTCCTGAAAGTCATATTAAAGGGTATTTATATTAAGATGTGATGAAGTAAGCCAACCTACATAAGACCTAATTTGGTCCGGCCTTTCTCCCGTATCCTGCACATAGCAGCAGAGGTGGAGCCAGGATATTTAGTTTATGGGTTCTGAACCACAATTCTTTTTACTTATTGGGTTCTGAAAAGATTATCTGTACAGTTTTTTAACACGAATACAGAGTTTAAGCCAATGTTACTGGATGCTGCCTGACCAGTAGCTTCTACACTTGCTCCACCCCTGCATAGTGGGAGCACTTATTTCATACAGGAAGCTACTCTGGGAGAAGTTCGGAACCATTCTATTTGGATATAACACTGTCATCCGGGAACCAAACCGAGAGCATTCAAAGTGGTAACTATATTCAATAGTCTGATAATAGTTTTAGAACGAAGAGAGTAGTACGTGTATTACCTTGTTCAACCAATTTCCCAAGATTCACCACTGCAATGAGATCAGCATTTCTAATGGTTGTCAGGCGATGGGCAACAACCACAGTTGTCCGGTTTATCATGATATTACTTAGAGCATCTTGTATAATGCGTTCTGATTCCACATCCAATGCACTAGTCGCTTCGTCAAGTAGAAGAATTCTTGGATCTTTCAAAATGGCCCTCGCAATGGCGATTCTTTGCTTTTGTCCACCAGATATCTGAGTACCGTGCCCACCAACCATTGTGTCCAGACCCTGCAAATATGTACTCAGAATGTTAGTTTAGAACCTAAGAAATAAAAATGGTGTTCAAGTTTTGATAAATACTAAAATATGTTGCTTCAACCTTCGGAAGCTTGTCGATGAATTTAGCTGCGTTAGCGAGCTTGATTGCATTCCTGATCTCCTCCTCACTGGAATTTTCTTTCCCGTACATTATATTTTCCCGAATAGTAGTTGCAAATAGCACGGGCTCTTGACTTACTAGCCCCATTTGCTGTCTCAACCACTTGAGTTGAAATTTCTTAATATCAACTCCGTCTATAAGTATTTCACCAGCTTCGGGGTCATAGAATCTCTGTAGCAGACTAATAACAGTTGATTTTCCGCTTCCACTTTGCCCAACTAAGGCTGCTGTTTTACCACTCGGAATATATAACGAGAATCCAGAAAATATTTGCACGTCTGGTCTTGCTGGATACTTAAAGTACACATCTTTAAGCTCAATTTCCCCTTTAATATCTTCCAATTGAATCCCTCTAGGATCATATGGATCGATTTTCGGTGTACGTTTTATAGTCTCGTATATCTTGTATGCTGCAGCTTGCCCCGCTGAAAATGCACTCAAACTCGGAGATGCTTGACCTATTGAGCTGAAACATAGAAAAGGTTCATTGTAATTCAATGACTTGTAAATATAAGTACTCCATCCGTTTCAATTTAAGTGTCTTAGTTTGGCTGGGTACGGAGTTTAAGAACACCAAGGGAGACTTTTGTGTTGTGGTCTTAAGCTAAAGACGTATGTAATGCATCAAAGTGACCTTCGAATCTTCTGATCTTAAGCAAACCTTGAAAATGTTGGATTAGAGAATTATCAAATATAGAAAGATTCATCCTTTCTTCAACAGACTGTAAAGGAAAGTATGACACCTGAATTGAAAGGGGTGGATTATATCACATGAACATAAGTCGATTATTTTATTCTTACCTTCCACCTAGCATAGCCGAGAAAATTACAGTTACGATGTCACCTCCGCTGTAATTTTTATCTATGATCAATTTGGCTCCATACCATATGGCAAGTCCATAACTAAATAAGCTAAACATTAGTATCGTGCCAAGTCCAATTCCCGAAGCCAGCGCTTGGTTGACAGTAGGTTTATAAGCATTTTCCAGCTTACTGTTATAATCTACTATTGACAAATTCTCTCCTGTGAAAGAAACAACCTAGGGAAAGGAAGAATATACATAAATAAAACGACGGATCATAAGCACATTAACTAAAATATTTGAAGTTAAACTGTTTTTTCGTCTTATAATACGAACAAAAGATAAAGATTATTCTGCAATTGAGAGAACAAAGTACAATTCACCAAAATATATTTTGCAGAAAATTTACCGTTCGAATTCCTCCCACCGTTTGTTCAACTACCTTTCCTGCATTTGCATAAGCAGCTTGTCCGCTCCCTGACATTTTAGACAAGACCAACGCTGCACAAAAGAAGCTAATGGCGATTGCAGGAATGGTTGCGAGTAAAACCAGAGTGAGTTGCCACTCTTTGATAAATGCAACTACAAATCCTCCAATGAAAGTTGACATGTGCATGACAAAGTTACCAACCTAACACAATCAAGCTATAATAAGAAACAACATCTTTACAAATAAAAATGTACAAAAACAACGAGAGTAACTACAAACGTATGAGCATGCGCTTATTATTGGTCTCAAATCTAGATGGTTGCTGTATCAGTCTATTCATGGCGACAAATGGATGGGGACGATCTGATAACCGACTCCAACTAAGTCCAAATTAAGGTGTCATTGTTGATATGGAATGTGTTTCTGTTTTGTGATAGTACCATACAATACAGGACAGAAGGAGTTCAAGGGACTTAGAACTAACCTTCTCACCCATGGCTTCTTGAAGTAGAATAGTATCACCCGACATTCTTTCGATAACCTCCCCTGTTGCTGATTGAGTATCGAAAAATTCGATATCTTGTCTTAAGATTGTTTTCAAGTATAAGCATTTTATTCGAGTCACTTGCCTTTCTCCAGTAATACTCCAACATGCTACCTCTGAAATGATCAAATGGACAATCAAGAGTTGAACATTAAACATGGCATATCTATCAATCATATTGAAGCTAAATCTGTTCCTTCCTGAGCTCATTATACTAATTGACTTCAAGTCCCAAAGGCGGACGCACAGAGTACCAGTATCAATCAGATTCATCTGAACTCAGTACTTTCAACGCAAATCATAAATTTATATATGAAAATCCTTACAAACTACAACAAATAGTAGATATGAACATATAACTTTTTAAAATGCAATGGGGTCGATCCCGAAAAAGAAAAATTTAAAAGTTGAACACATAAAGCTTAAATTCTGGAGCCGTCTAGAACTTAGATAGTACTTAAAGCGATGTTGCTCAAATACTTCAAAGAAAATCGTCGAGTGCATGTCAAATCTTCCAAAATAGTAGAAATCAATGCATACTCTCTTAGGACTTTCATCAAAAAATTTGTGGACATTATTATTTATCGATTTGCGCAACCACACCGACAAAATATTAAACTATCATCTAACATTTGCGTTAACTTATAAAATTTTAGATCGCAGCGTGATATAGACTTACGCAACAGTGAAGCTATGCCTGTACCAATGCCCAAGTAAACGAATTTGAGGGATATCTGCATGCATATTAAGTAGATAATTTAATTTAGTTCATTTTCTCAAAATTTAAGATAAGTAATTCAATTTTATAGTTAAAAAAAATAAAAAATTCAATAATTCTAGAATAATTTCAATCCTGTTTTTGAATTGATATCATCATCCAAAAATATAAGATTTTTTAATGAAAAATCCGTCAAATTTTTTTGATGGAATTTCCATTAAAAATTTTCATTTTTTAGGAGTCGTAGTTATGTATGCCCTCCACCCTTAGCTAAAAGTTTCGAGTTCGAATATGGAAGAAATTTCTTTGTAAATTGTAATTTCATATGCTCTGGACCATCAACTAGAGGTCTCGGGTCAGAAATTAATATTTTTATTTATTAGTATTAATCGCTTCTTCATCTTTAACTAGAAGTCTCGAAGCTATAAACTCTTACTAACTTCAACCTCTAGCTAACAGAATCCCTAATAGCTAGCAACTATATATATTACACAGACTCTCCAAATATGACGCTAGATTTGTGTCATATCTTTTTGGAATATTCGATTTTTAAAAAATTCGACACGCACCGATATTAGACATTTTTGAAGAGTTCGAATGACACAAGCACAAATATAACAATATTGTTCGAACTCTTTAAATATGAGGTCACACTACATGTTGAGCCCTCCAAAGATGCACCACCATCTTTAGAGACCCCCACATGTACTTGTCAATATTTTTGAAAAATCTTCCAAGCAACATAGGAAAGATGAACTATACCAACAAAAATAAAATAGTAGCTAGCAGCTATATTGCACAGACTCTTTAAATATGACATCACATTCGTATCGAACCCTTTAAAATGTACAACCATCTTTAGAGGATCCCACACACAGTGCACCTGTCGATACTTTTGAAAAGTCGAAAGATTTGAACTATACCCGAGAAACTTTATCAAGAATGTTAGATTGATCAGAAGTTCCATAAGAATCAATAAGGTCACCAAACATAAGTGACATCAATGGCTTTGAAACCCCAGAAGCAATAGCACCTAATATTCCAAACAACATTAAAATTATATCATTTCTATCTGCAAATGCAAAAAGTTTATAAAATGGAATTTTCTCATCTCCTCCTCTTGCCATTTTTTTTAAAAAAAAAAAAATTCTTGATGAAATGAAATTGATAGAAGAAAGTTATATATAAATTTTGGAGAAAATAAGTGTAGTTGTGGAGATAGGAAAATGAACCATTTATTTAATATTCTTACATGTCAATTTAAGCACCTAGCTAGTAGCTAGCATATTCAATATGAATTTTTTTTCCAAATAAATTCTTATTTGGTATGTGATATTCGTATATGAGCGTGATTAATTTGAATACACACTGTATAAGGTTTATTTAAAGAAAAAGCACGTCCTATAAAATCCTATTACCACATAAAAAATAAGCTTTAACAGCAATTAATTAGCAATTGTCGTTAAATATGTATTTTTAGCGACAATTAACACTTTTGGTATATATCCCTAAAGGCTTTAGCGATATTGAATCTAATGACACTTAAGTAATGTCGGTAAAAACTTTAACACTCATTATTAATGTGTCTATTTATTGCCGCTTAAAATTATTTTTATTGTAGTGTAATAGAATTTTTTATATCCGAAAGTCGAATTTATAATTTTTTATTTAGAAGAGAAAGATCTTATCTATTCCACCATAACCACCCTTGTTGGTACGATCGATAAAAATAAATTTTATCTAATGTTGATATTTATGTTGGGCATCGATTAATTTAAATGCACCACATATAAAACTCATTATCATAAATATATAAATTAGATTATTACTTTTTCACGCTCTAATTATCATATGCTCCATTTCTCTATATAAACTATCTATATATATTAGTGTATTAAAAATACACCTAATTGAATAGTCCAAATAGAAAAGATGAATAACTGACCTAGCATTAGCTTCCACTTATAGATGTTGATACTTTAGATATAAAAAATTTAAAAATAATCGATAGATAAATACGTAAAACTTATAAAATAATAATTCAGATGTGTTTTGGACCTCTGTCGTTTAATATTAAGTGTAATTCAAAGCATGTTATAACACATTGTCGACTTTATTTACATTAATTAAAAACACAATTTGTAATAACTTTAGCTCCTTCTAGAAATGTTATTGATTTCAAGTAATTAAAGAGCTTTTGTGGGCTATTCTTCTGAAAAATTATCTTCAATTTTAAAGGGTGGATATACTTAATTTTCTTCAAGAAGAATATATATTAGATATTTTTTTAATTAAAGGACTATATATTAGATTATGTCATATGCAGACCTAAAAAAAAATCTTTACCCTACATCTATTAATTGGATTTAAGTTATGTACATGTATCAGTTTCGTAAACTAAACTCTTATAACATGATAATTAGTTAGTATCTTTATCAACTTATCGAATTCATATATTTTGGTTATATAAAGTTAAATGTTATTAATCAATAAATGACTTGATCATATAAATATTTTTTAAAATAATCAGTACAAAAAATTAAATCCATTTGATATTGTACTTCTTTTTAATAATAATAATGTGTTTTTGTCTAGTTTAATGGTTAGCAATTTTTTGGACCACTAGCTATAAATCTTTGTTGAATCTAGTGTGTATGTGCGTTTGTCTATTGTTTTTATTTGTATTTTTTTTAATTTTAGAAGAGTGAATATTATAATATAGGTAATAAATTTTACCTAACCTATTAGTGGCCGTATTATAGGTTTGGGAAGATTTATATAGTATGATGAATTATATAGTCATTAAATTTTCCTCTAGTCTATTCTTTTAAATTAAGTATGGACGTCGAACAAAATTTAAATAAAAAATTATTAAATTCATATAAAATTTACATCTAAACTTTTAGATTTGCTCAATATACCATATTATTCAAGATCATGAATTTATGTCGCTTGTTAAATAATGTGGCATTCAATGTTAAATAAGAAGGAGTAAATATGATTTTGTAAAATGATGTGTCATGTCAAATGTTAATAAATAATCGTTAAGTGTATAAGTTATATGTCAAACGATGCAGCATGTCAAAGACCGATAAATATAAATTAAATGTGCAAGTGATATGTGTTTCGACCAATCAAATGCGGCCTTGTAACTATTTCAATCTGATTGGTTAACTTGACTTTAAAAAAAAGAAGATATTCTTTTACGGATCAAATAAGAAAAGTAAAGCAAATAAATTTAAATACAAGGAGTACAAAATAAGAAGAAAAAAAAAGGATAAATTTTTAAGGGAAAAGCATGAAACTTTGATAAAGACTTACTTATAGCATCAGTTAAAAAATTGTCTCATTTTCGTTTGAGAAAAGAAATCATGCATGTCATTATTTGTTAACATAAATGGCATAGATGTCTAAATTTTAACTAAATGACATAGATGAAGTTTTTCTCAAAGCTCGATGACATATTGAGTCTTTTTCTTTTTAAAAAAAAAAGTAATTTCATTAATGATGTGACCGAATCATAATTAACCACTTATAAAAAATGGTTTTGCTATATCGAAACTTTCTCCGATTAACAAATAATGACATAGATTAATCTTTTTTCAAACCGAAATGACATAAACGAATGACTTTTAATATACATAGACAAACATTTTCTCAAAGTTAGACATTTTTACAAAGAAAAGTAAAATAATTATTCCGAGAAAAAATAAACAATATTTAATGACCAAAATAGATTTTAAATATAAATAAATAAAAAATAATAATAACACTTCGTTTCCCTACAAAATCTGTTACTACTTTTCTCCAATTTACCCGAAATCCTCCATAGCCAATAGCTTCACACAACAAAGATTAGAAGAGAGAAACAAATAGTTTTTTTTTAATTATTATTATTATTTATTTCAATTGAGAAAGATCTATTTTGTATACATATAAAATTATGCCATCAGGTTCCAAAAAGAGAAAATCTTCCAAGAAAAAAAAGAAATTAGGAGGAAATAATAATAATAATAATAATAATGTTCTACAAGTATCAAGCTCACCTATTGCTGTTAATTCTCACTCTCATGGTATGTTACTTTTCATAACTCTGTTAATTTATTTATTCTGTTCGTCTCGATTCATGTGATATTTTTTTTAACTTTCTTATTTTAGGCCTTATGACATTTTCTTTTTTTTGATATAGTAGACTCTTGTGGTATAATATTTCTTGGAATTCGTGTATAGCGTGAACTTAGTGCATTAGGACAACTTTTTTTGTTATTCAGAAAAAATTTAACTTTGAATATTTTTATATTTTAGTGTAACATGTGTATCACATCATTTTTTTGGTATAGTACAATCTTGTGATAAAATTTTCTTGAACTCCGTGCATAGTGCGAGCTTAATGCACAAAAATGTTTCATTTTAGTGTTAATGAACACTTACATATGGCATACAAAAATGTAGGTTTTGAGACTTTGTATAATAGGTTCTTGTGGTTCGATTCTTCCTACTTCTTTTTGCCATTTAGAAATAATTTAATTTTGATTTTTTTTCATTTTGGCCTTGATGAACAACATAGATAGGGCGAGTTTAGTGCATTTTAGTGATCACAAGTTTATAAATTTGGACTGATGGATGTAGTAGTGTAGAGGTAATATTGAGTATTCGGCGTTTGACATGAAGGAAAATGTTTTCCGCGAAAAGAATAGACTTTTCTTAGAAAATGTATCATATATGTTCTTTTGGTGATTTAAAAGTGGATTGAAATATGGTATGAGGCCTCTTTTACTCGTCTTAGGTTGTGCGAATTCGGATAGTTGAGGAGTGAACTAATGGTTACAACAATAACGCCTCAGTCCCAAAGGGTATCTAATGGTTAAACCGAAAAAAAGGACATGTTTGTGAGAAATGACCTAGCTAGGGTTCAGTTGAATCCAGGGGCAAATTTACTTGGTAGTTTATGGTGCACGTGACCCATGGTCTTTTCGTAAAACGAGGTGAATGTATATATTTTCCAGAACTTATCTAGTATTATCTTCTAGCGTCCATACTACAAAAAGGCTTAGTGATGCACTTGGTTGAAAGCTAAGTTATTTACCTAACGGTACTAGAGTCAATTCTTCACTTGATGCATTTTATTGTCCTTTCTTTAGTATTGAATGATTCGCCTCTGGTTTGAATCCCTTCGTCTGGAAATTACAATATGCAAGTAAAGGTAAAAAGGAATTTTCCTTTTGAATTTCTATGAATGCTCTTGTTAAGATTCCTGGCTCCGCAACTGTTAATTTGTGAGCAGTGGATTTCGCTTATTTTCCCTTGTTCTGCATTGTTGCTTACGTTGTGTCTTTTTTACCTTCATGTCTCTAAATAGTTGTTGTAAGTTATCAGTCTTTATAATACATTGTTTTATGTTTATTTGTATATGATGTGTGCTTTTGATGGTATAATAAGTTAATAACTACGTTCAGGCTACTCCCATTGTTGTCTGCTTTTCAACAGACGTGTTTGAGTAGATAGTGTTACGTCCTCTTCAACCATAGTACTATTATTTGAATAGATCATTGAATCGTTCTGTTATTTTGGATTGCATCATTTGACGGGTGATTGCTAATTTGCGAAAATACTTGTGTGTTGAATCATTGGGTTTGAACAAATCTATGACAGGTGAAGAGGATTTGAAACACGGTGGTAATAAAGAGACCGATGGCGGGGATGTAAGTTACTTGGCTTCTCAAGATCACCAGTTCAATGATAAAGAGGGAACTAGGGAGAAGCAATTGGAAATTCCACATAGTGAGTCGTCGATTGATAATAACAAATCAAATGCATTGGAAAAAAGAAGTAATGAAGTGAATAAAGTAGCAATGGTAGAGGGAGGTATCATTCAGGTCGAAAGAGAATTGAAGCTTGAGGATGAATCTATGAGAAATAACATTAACATTGAGCGTGTTGAACCCGCGAAATTCCCTCGTGAAGGAGGCTTACGAAGAAGGTCAAGTAGCAGCGGCAAACCTTCTATGTCGGAGGACATAGTTCAGGCTGCCACTAGCGCTTCAGATATTGATAATGAGGCCTTTGGATCATCGGAGAAGGAAAATGAAAAGAGAGAATTGGGCGTTATGGATGAGAAAACCAGAAAGTTAAACGTTGTTGCGGATACAGGATTAGAGAAAAGGGACTATAAAGCTGTAGCAACTTCAAATGCAAAGCCCTTCAAGGCTGTAAAAGATGACGATAAACTAGAGATATCGTACAATGTGCCTGTAGTTGATGCTAGTGTTCGTGCAAACAACATGGAAGGTTCTACCCATGAGCATCAGGTTTACCACTTCTTCTCTAGCTTTTTCTTAATACGGTGTCATGATAATTCTCTACGGACTACTCACCTGGCAGTTTATCTCTCTACTAGATCAAAATTTCATTTTATAATACCTCAGAAGCTACGAAACTATTTTAGTAAAATTTATTCTCTCAATTCCCATGAGATTATAGCACCATAAATGCAAGTTACTTTTGGATTTCCTTCATATGGGATGATATTTTCCCGGAAATCCCCAAGGGGAAATGTAGACTATTCCTTCCTTTCTTTCGAATCGATCATAACCATCATGTAAACTTTTCCTTTTTTGTAATATGCAGCCACTAGTAGCTTTGGATCGACGACCAGTGCAAACAACTTCCTGGAAGAGTTGCTGTGGCTTGTTTGAGGTGTTTGCAGGATCGAATAAATAACTTCAGGTTGGAAATCCATTCTTTCAATTTTTTGGTCTTTTGGCACAACGGTTTTTACATAGCAAAGGCATATATGAACAAGAATGTATAGGCTCATATCAGTTAGATGATCTCGCTACTAATGACCTTTTCGTTTTCTTTTTGTTCCTTGTGAATTTGATCTTTGATGATGTAATATTAACTGCTTCATAATCTGAAAATTCTGTTAGTTGCTTTTGGCAGTAATTGAACAGTACCTTGTAGTTTGACTGTTTCTTTCTATCCACGTTCTCGTGAAAACTCTGCATATATACTTCTCTAGTATTGCACTTCTTGGAACTCATGCATCTGATTTATGGCAATTCTATATTACAATCATGTCAAATATGCGACCTTTTTAAGTGAACATTGTTTGTGACTATACACAGTTCCCGTTAGTTCTCCATAAACAGGAAAGATAGGTGACTCCTGCTGTTTTACGACATAGGATTTATCTGGAGCATCTGTGTTGTTCTATTTAGAAACTTCTTTTCGCCATGCTACCCGAAGAAGAGCTCATATGTAAGTAGAGGGCAGAGTCAGGACTTCAACTTTATGGGTTCTGGATTTTATGACGACGATGTAAGTGCTAATAACTGGGTTCTAAATTTAATATGTTCATAAACTTAATGAATTTCCGAACACAAATACATTGTTTGAGCAAAAGCTACGATCTTCTTGTTGTGTTGAGGATTTGGCAGTTGACAGAAAGAGCACACTAGGCTTGATTTGCAGCCTCATCTTTTAGCTCTTTTTTTCCTCTGTGGGGCTAAAATTTACTGTTTTTTTCTTGGCTTTTGTCTGTAAGTTATTCAATGGAACTGATCTCACCTGTTCCAAATCGATTTAGAGGGTGTTTAGTCTAAAACGAATGATATTGATCAGCTCTTTGACTAACTTTTGAATCATCGATGTCTTAATTGCAACTTCTGATATTTTATCTTAATTGGAGTAAGCCGGATGCATAGTTTTTTCCATTTCAAGAGCATGTTATCATCATTCTATTCGTTAGTACTTCTGAGTATCGGACTGCTGGGGACGTTATGTCTGTTATACTAATCGAAACAAATGCAGAACATAGAGCAATAGATGTAGGGTGATTTCGTCTACTCAAGAAACGTAAATTTACTACATTTAGAAGATAAATGAGGTTGTTTGAATCGCGTCCTTTCAGCTTTTCTTTTTCAAGGATACTGAACTCGTCTTGTTTCTCATTCATCTTAGCAATACTCAATCGATATTATATCTGTCAATTCATACATTTCTCTGCTACTGCAGATTTGAGATGCATTATGATTCCAAGCAAAACGTTTTTTTCGTGATGCAGAGGAGAGTCATGTGAAGGTTGAGTTATACAATCTATGTTTCTGTTATCCTTGTTTTATCATAAGCAGCTCGACATCACTCCGTTGTTTCTTGCTACTGCTTTACGTGCTTTCTGCTGTCGTTAGCTTATTTGCGCGATGGATCCAGTAATAGAGATGGTGAAATGTTCCTTTAGTTGCCTGGGAAACTTGTTGGTTAGAATTTTTTGTTGTTGTTGTTGATAGTTTTAACCAGCACATATATATACTTGTGATAAAGCTTTGGTTTAGTTGAACATATGCTTCCCAATCTATATTACTTCAGTGGTTCATAAAGATTCATATTTGGGAAAAGGGGGAAAATATATATTTCCTTTTTTAACTTTGCGACTTCAAGCAGTTATATCACTCGTTAAAAAGTGGTGCATATATATATTTATCTTTTTTTTGTGAACGCATTATAAGAAAACTGTTAATTACAAGGAGATTATCCTGGGAATTAGTATGAAAATTCACAATCTTATTTTCGTGCAAATTTCGATACTAATTTTCAGAAAAATTCTCATGTAATTAATAGTTTTCTTGTAGTAGCGTATAACAGACATATATTTACTTTTTGTATACTAGGTACAAAAAATACAAAATTGACCACAGATCAATTCCCTTTTTATTTGAAAGTAATGACTATGTCTCAATTCTGTTATCTCACTTATGAAACTATATTGAATATATTATTGTGTTATTTTTTAACGATATATTATATTATATATAACACTTATAAATTATTCTATCCATCTCTATCGTTAATTATCACCGATTCGTCAAATTATCTTCAATCACTATAATATTTGTTTAATTTAATTTTATTCCAACATTATCTCGATAATAAGATAAAAGTAGAAAAAGAAACAACTAATACAAATCAAGATCCTTGATCTTTATATTGTACACATGGCTTGCATCTAGTAATGTATTAAACAATACTAGACATTTGAATTATTGGAGGTGAGTCATCCCCTTAAAAATTATTCCCTTTTTTAAAAAAATATTTTTAATTATAAAAAATACTTATCAAAATTAACTGATTTTGATAGCTTGATCAAACAAATTATAAGTCAATATTTCTATATACTAAGCCAATATCACTTGATTTTTGTTATTCAAACAAACCCAAAAAAAAAAGATGGAAAAAGAGCCTCTTCTCCCTTCTTCATCTTCAACATTAAACCAACACAAATCCAATTTTAAAAATCCAATTTTAATTAAACCAAAGAGAAAACTTCATAGGTCTAAATCTACACCATCATCATCTATAATCCCATTTAATTATCTTGAAAATCATTTAACACCAATTTCAAATCCACCCTATTTTTTGAAAAATAATACAATTTTTAAACAACTTGTATTACTTTTATTTCTTTATTTGACAATCGGTGTATCTATATGTTTTTTCTTTATGGATCAATTTAAGTCCAAAAAGACTCATCCAATTGTTGATGCTTTATATTTTTGCATACTTATAATGTGTACAATTGGTTATAGTGACATAACACCAAATAGTACACTTGCAAAATTATTTTCCATCTTATTAGTCCTTGTTAGTTTAGTATTTTACCATATTTTAGTATCAAATTTTGTTATTTACGTTATTAATTTGCGAAAAAATACTCATAAAAGGCTATTCGATACACGAAAAAGAAGTAGAGTGGCACTAGCATTGTGTGTTTTTGTGTTATGTATTGGAATTGGAGTTTTTTTAATGCATTTTGTTGAGAAAATTGGATGGTTTGATTCATTTTATTTTTCATTTATGGGAATTACTAGTGTTGGTTATGGTGAAAAGGTGTTTGAATCAATTTTTGGAAGAATTTTTGGATCAATTTGGTTAGTTATTTCTATAATTGTTGTTGTTAGAGTTTTTATATTGTTTGTTGAAGTTAGAGTTGATGAAAGGCAAAGTAAAGTGGAAAAATGGGTGATGGAACAAGATGTGACTGTTGATCAGTTTCATGATGGTTTTGTAAGGTAAAAGTTTTATTTTTGTTTTTTGGTATCTGGTATTTAGTATCTATTTTGAAACTCGATTAATTAGAATTTATATTGGAGGATTTCATTATAAGGAATACATTCTCTGTTAAAGACGACTCTGTAGTTAGGATTTGAAACTTGAAAAGGTAAGGAATGTGTTATCACAAAACTAAGACTTAAAATTGCAAAATTAAATTAGTTGAACCCTAAAACGAATGTGGATTAATGGTGTGAGGAACAAAACAAAAACAAAATATTCTATTCATATTCATTTTCATATATTTGCAAGAAATTTGCTCTATTTTCTAATATTTCTTTATGTGTTTTGACAGTAAATCAGATTATATGATGTACAAATTGAAGGAATTGGGAAAGATCACAGAAAGAGATATATTGCTGATTAACAAACAATTTGAGAGATTGGACACTGGTAATTGTGGAAGAATTACTCTTTCTAATATTATAGAAAGTCATTACTGATCGGTATGAATTATGATGGAATATTGGGATTCTTTCGATATTAATCAAGTTTCGTATTTGAGTCTCTGAGAATTGAAAAGAATCAAGTTGGAAGTACCTCCTTCAGAATGGTTCTTGCAATACGTGAATCAAGATTTAATCGAACCTCAATATAATTATCAGATGTTGATCCAGAAACAAATGAGTATTTTTTTATTGAACATGAGAGAGGGTTTGGTATACATGTATAAAAAATATGTATATAGTTTAATAAATATGTTATATAGGTTTTGTGTGATATTGGTAGAATGTAATCTATCAATGTAATTTTGAAATGTTATTCTGAGTCAAAGTTGGAAAAATTAGATATCTATGTTTATCTACTTTAAAAAAAATGATTTTTTTAAATTTAGAGCATCATTAGTTATTTTAAATTAAAAAAAGTGAAAAATGTCGACTAATACTCAACATTACATGTGGAGTAAATGGTTTTTTTTCTTTTATGCTTCTCGTATTTAATATTATTTATTCGAATTTACGTTACATAAAATTTATTAAAGAATAAGTCATTTTTTATTAAGAATTTTTTTAACTCAAATTAAAATTTGAAACTTTATTATCCAACATCAGATGAGAAATAAATAAATAAATAATCACAAGCAATAAAATCAAAATTTGTTAGATATTTAAGAGATTAAAAATGTTGAATCCCTATAATATATATGTAGCTATTAGTATTCTAAGCCAAAAAATTAGTTAGAAAGTTTAATAACCCATAAATTAAACCCAAGTTCTACCTAATCATAAGAAAAATATAATATATGACATAATTATGGTTGTGATCAAGATTATCATTTTTGCTCATCACCAATAATTTACTAATCTTAATTATTCATTGTTAATTAAGTTGTTGGATGTGCCAACAAACTCATGTTTTTTTTTCAGTTTTTTTTATATGCACACCTAAAAAAGATTTTTGCTTCGTTTTTACTCATAAAGCAAATGAATTATATTATGAACTAATTATGGTAATCAGAGGAACTCATACTGTGTATCTATTATTAATTTGTTATTCTGTTTTCCGGTGATTTGTGATTATCGTGGTCTTAAGTCTTTATAATATGAAAATATATTATGAAAATGAAATTAATCTATAATTATTTTTAACAAATTTCATTATTTGACAATCTCAAATTCTTTATTACGTTCTCTAATATGCATACTATGTATTGATAATTGAAATAAATATTTAAGCAATAATAGTGTTTTCGATCCCTTAGAGAATATATATATATATATATATATATATATATATATATATATATATATATATATATATATAAAAGAAAATGACTTGTATTTAGATTTTAAAAGTATACAATTATCTTCAAAATATGAAGTAATAACACAACTTTAACATATATAACATACAAGAAATTAAATGGAATTGGATGATTAACACTTCAAAAGATTTGTGACTATTCACAAGGATTAAAATAAAGTGCTATCATTAAATATAAGATTAAAAATATCATTAACGCAAGATTTAATTAACTAGCTTTTTGATGAAATGATGATTATAAGTTTTGAATGCAATAAAAAAGAAATAAACTAATTATACAAATCATATCACCACAAAATAATGTGTATTTCATAGAATTTAGTCAACAACATTTCAAGTATTTTAATTAATTAGGTTAAGAAGTTCTTTGCATAGTAAACTAAAAATGAGATCCTCACTAATTAATACATTAACATCTTCAAAATGATTTTCTTTTCTCTAATTTGTTTTCCTATAAGAAAGACATAATTAATCACAATGCACTTAGCCATAATTCAAATTCATTTGTCTCATTAGAAACTTATTCACATTCCATGATTTTATCAAATCACACTTTAACTAATAAATTAAAATATGTATTAGTTAATCATATTTGATTAGTACCAATATATGTTAAGACATATAACATATGTTCATTGAATTTTTATAAATATCAAATACAATTATGTTCTTTTTGAATAATATAACAAGTTAGTTATCATTATATATTAATTAATGCTTATCACACGATCATTACAATTTACATAGAAATAAATAAATATACATTTTGAACTTTAAGTTATACATACTAATAATATATAAACTTTGCACCACCAAGAAATTTGTTGAGATGAATAAGACCTCCTACTTAAGCTGGTAGAGAAAAAAAATCTTAATAAAGAATATCCTTTTTAAAAGATTTTACCTAATACAAATTTCCTTTTTAAAAGATTTTACCTAATACAAATTTAATTAATTAGTGCGTCAATAATGATAGTTATATGAAAAAAGAACTTTTAACATGCATATTCGACATTTCTTCTTGATTATTGATCAATGCAATTTATTAAATAGCACGTAAATCTTTATTTATGTTCTAAAAATATGTTAAGAGAACCGTTCCCAATAAATATATGTTACGATACGTAAATTTAAATTAAATTGAACCTCGATACGAATATCGGATATGGAGGGACAAAATGGGTATAAAACTTTACTAACTACCTAATATAGAGACGTCTCTTCCGTAAAACCTCACTAATAGTTGACAATTGATGAAGCAATCCATCAAAACGACGTCGTTTTTGAACCTTCATTGCTTCAGATCTCTTCTTCTTCACCATTTCTATAACTGCTCATTTCAAATCTTCTTCTTATATATAAATTGCTCATTTCAAATCTTCTTCTTATATATAAATTCATCATTCTCGTAAATATATACATATTGATGATACGTTTGATTTTGTATACATATATATATTGTTGAACAATTGAATTTTGATTCGGATTTGGTGAGGTATTGTTTCTGTTTTGTAGTTGACGATTTTTGAAAATGCCGGCGGTTTCTGGACCTGTAACGCCAGGACAGGTGAGTTTTTTTGTATTAATTTGTTGTTGATACAGTATTTGAAATGATTTTTGTTGATGTATTGATGAAAATGTGAGTGTTTTCGAGTGTTTGAAGTGTAATTGGAGCAATTTATGAGTTAAAATGTGGAGAATTTGCACAAATGGGTGTGGTGTGTGGCGTAGTGATCAATGAAAGAGGTTTTAGAACTATGAGGTGTGAGGTTTAAATCTAGCAGAGACAAAAATACTAGATGGTTTCTTTTTATTTGTTTGAGTCTTGGTGGATGGAGTTATGTGATACGTGTTGTTGATGGGAGGTGAGAGGTATGGAATTAGTTGGGCTGTGTGAAAGCTGGCACGAACAGTACAATTGTCAGGAAGAAAATGCTGAATTTTGATATTAGATCAGTGAGATTATGAGGACTAAGGTTTAAACGTAGGTGAAAGCTAGTTGGGACACCACAGTTATCAAAAAAAAAGAATTTTGATATTAGATCAGTGAGATTATGAGGTCTAAGGTTCAAGCCTAGCTGAGAAGAAAAATAGTAAGTGATTTCTTTCTATTTTTGTTCTAGCCTTAGTGGATGAGTTATCTGGTACATGTTGTTGATAGGAGGTGGTAGGTATGGGATTAGTTGAGGGGTGTGAAAGCTGGCCTGAACACCATAATTATCAAAAGGAAAATGCAGAATTTTGATGTTTCAGATTAGTGAGATGAGCTGATCTGAGCTGTGTCAAATTATAAAGATAATTAGACTTTGTTACGTTCTTGCTCGTGTTTATCACTGGATGACTTTGATAGTTTGATGTGAAGAACTTACTTGATTTGAAAGTACTAGCAATTCTATACAATTGCCATATGAATTTGTTGTTTTCATCACGTTGTTCATGTTTTGATTCTTACTAGTAGAGCTTGACTTCAGAACAGGCTAATTATCTCCTAATCTTACAACATAGGTAGGGTTTGAATTATGAGTGAAAAAAACTGAGTTAACTGCCTAGGCTCGATGGTCAACTACTGACGAAATACGAGTTCAGCTTGTGTTATGTAGATTCTCTGTGCTGTTCATTTCTTTGAAGGACAAAGATTTTCATCATAGATTTTGATTCAGTATGAATAACTTAGGTTTTCATTCATTTTGGTACCTGAAAACTCTCAGGTTTATCTATCTGTCTGATTTTAAGGGAAATTTGGGTGAGTAACTCACATAGGTAGTGAATAGATATATTTGAGGTGTGTGTGAATTGATCATGTTGTGCAGGATTTTACAATTGTTGGCTAGATATAAGCGTTTTAACAACTTTCCTCTGCTAGGAAAAGCGCTTAGCACTCCTTAAATGAATTCTTGACATCACATAGAGCAAAAGTTGAAGTAGGTGCTTGATGTCTGATTTATGACAGCATGTTTTCTTTACGGCTGACACAGTTACAATTATATAGCATTACTGAATCTCAGATCTCTCATTTGTGACATCCAATAAGATCATATCTCATTTGCAAATTTCAGAGTGCTTTTTTCCTTACATTTCCTTTTGAGTTTATTTGCCTTGTATTGGATTAAGGTTCGGGTGTCAGAAATAAGTTGCTATCTGTATATTGTGGAATTTGGTCATTCTGAAATTTTTCTTTCACAGTTTGTTTGGTCTAGCATGTACCTGCATTTTAAGGTTTCAATGCACCTGTACTGCTGCTACTATGTGGAACATCTTGTTTTGCTTTATTTGTTATGCTCTTGAGGAAATCATGCGTAGATATCTACTGAAGCCTACCCTTGTCATGTCTCAGGTGTCATTTTTGCTTGGATATATACCTGTCCTCATCGCATGGATATATGCTGAGTGGTTGGAGTACAAGAAGTGGTTGTTTCCCTTTAAAGTGTAAGTTAATCCATCCATTCACCATCCAAAAGAAAAAGGAAAAAACTGAAAACTCATATATCCTCATGCTGCAGCTAGATTTTCTGAGACATGCTAAGACAGTTGTAGCATTTGTGCGCTTCCTTTAAGTCGCTTGCCAAATCCTATCGAATGGCTTTATTTTAGAAAAAAAAAACAGAATTGGATTTAATGTGTGAACAAATCTCGTCTGGATAACACAAACAAATGTTATGTTATACATTTGCTACAAAATGTTGGTGGATAATATAGAGTCAACAATGTTGAAAATAGTGTGTGGGGAATATGAATGCTATATTATATTATATTTTAATAAGATATTTCATTAATGCTTGGGTCAAACTCGTCTGTACACAAGTACAACAACAACAACACACCAAGTGTAATCCCACAAGTGGGTCTGGGGAGGGTGGTGTGTGCGCAAACCCTGCCCCTACCTTGTGGAGGTAGCGAGACTGTTTCTAATAGACCCTCGACTCCAGTTTGTATACAAGTAATATACCAAAAAAATAGAAAGACTGACTGTGTAATTATCACTACTATTGTTCTTGTTAGTATTATTATTTTAAAAAGAGTGAACTTCTTGAAATTGAAGCATCTATTTTATGCCTTTGCAAAATTGAATTTTTAATTAAGGACAAAAAGTTTCTTTGGGCATCTTGATTTTAAGCACTGTGAAGATTGTTTTGTGTAGGCGATAATTTATCCAGGGATATTACTTAATCTGCTATAAGTGTTCTATTTGTATGGCTGACTTTTTCATGCCAACAGTCATTCAGATAATAATCTGGATGAACTTGAGATCTCAACAACCAAGGAAGAAGATCGAGCTGTCTTACTGGAAGGAGGTCTGTCAAAATCTGCATCTGTGAAGTTGTCAAGTTCATCGGTAAAAACAAACATAATTAGGTGAGTGTGCTACATTCAATTTGCTGAATATTCTACTTTTAAGTTCGTGAATCTTTCCTTAGCATTTTCACATATTTGTAGGTTTTTAACAATGGAGGATGCGTTTTTGCTAGAAAATCGTGCTACTCTAAGAGCAATGTGAGTCACTTGGATATTTTGAATATGGTGCATATAGCATCTCATCTAATTTTAAAATCCTTCTTATGATCTCATACAGATCTGAATTTGGGGGAATCCTGTTTTATTATTATCTCTGTGACCGTACAAATCTCTTTGCAGATTCTACTAAGGTGTGTGATCTTCTCTTCCTGTAACTATGTATAAAGATTTGATTTGCTAAGGTTGTGCTGTGTGATATTTGTTTCTAATTGCAAGGTTATTTGCATCATAACAACTATTGGATCACCTTATGGAATAAAAGCATACAAGCACTTTGAGGTGCAATCGAATAACCAGGGATTTACATATTCATTCGAAATATATGCTAAGCCAGTTCAGACAAAATGACTTGTTACTTCTGATTCTTCTCTGTGCATCATGAACTCCTGAACCTTGTTGTCTTGATTGAACTCTTGGAATTGCATCTTCTTTAACATAATTTTATCGTGTTGTCTTCTAAGTTTAGGTCATGTATAACAAACTTTGCTATAAAGTATTGATACAATACACTAGCATATGATAAGCATGCTTGTGTCTAAACCTTATTCCTTTTCATAGGATTGGATTATTTGATTCTCAAAATTGATGATTGTTCTTGTGGCGAACTGTAATGATCTTAGTAAATTTTTTCATGTTTAACTCAGTCTAAATTCTTTACAAGCAAGTAATCATTTACATTATGGATAATTTAGTTTCAATGTCTATGCCTTCTGTTACCCCCTTCCCCGTAATTATGAGGGTATGGAGGGGCAAATATGAACTGTGATAGTTGACTAGTTCTATTGGGCTTGATCTTCGAATATCTCTGTGCTGCTGCAACTTTTGTTTGTATGTGAAACACATTGCTGAGACCTCTAAGATTCTTTTTTATCATCCATGAGACGAGCACTCTGTAACAGGTTTTTGCGTGATGTTTTCTTTGAACAGAGCTACAATCGTGATCTCTTCATCTTTCTGTATATTCTTCTGATCATAGTTTCGGCAATGACTTCTCTCAAGAAACATAATGACAAATCAGCATTTTCTGGCAAATCAATACTTTATCTTAACCGCCATCAGACAGAGGAGTGGAAGGGATGGATGCAGGCAAGTTTTTGTGTCTCATACTTCCCTTCACTTATTCATGCTTTATTTTAGAATAACATAAATCTCGTTTACATGGATTCTCTTGGCAATATTTTCTTTATGGTGTTTTCTTCTTCAGTTATCATGTGCACTAATATAGCTGCATGTTTGTTTTACTACTTCCCAGTAATTTGTGCTAATATGTCGTGTGAATGATGCAACTTCTTTTGCGATGTGTAATATTCATTTGTTGATTATCTGAAAACTGCACCTCTTGAACAGAGGAAGTATCTCAAAATCTCATTTAAACACTGTTACTCCCTGTAAAGATTTATTTGTGCTCTTTCTATATTGACTCACTCTTATCCTTTTTCTGTAACAGGTTCTCTTTTTGATTTATCATTATTTTGCTGCAACAGAGATATACAATGCAATTAGGATTTTCATTGCTGCGTATGTATGGATGACTGGTTTTGGGAACTTCTCCTACTATTACATAAGAAAGGATTTTAGTTTAGCTCGGTTTGCTCAGGTAACGTATGGTTTTGGTTGTACTTGATCACTGTTTTATATAGGAAGACTTCAGTTTAGAGTTGAATCTCACATATCCATTTTCTCTGTGAACTGTTAATAATGAAAAATTTGTCGTTTATGCAGATGATGTGGAGGCTGAATTTTTTTGTAATATTTTGCTGTATTGTTCTCAACAATGACTACATGCTGTATTACATCTGCCCGATGCACACACTTTTTACCCTGATGGTTTATGGGGCCCTTGGCATTGGTCACAAATACAATGAGATAAAATCTGTGATGGCTTTGAAGTTCCTTTTGTGCTTTGTTGTGGTTATCTTGGTTTGGGAGATTCCTGGGGTGTTTGAATTTCTTTGGGGTCCTTTCACCTTTATGTTAGGTTAGTTACTTTGTATTCTCATACATTTTCTTTCTGTTCACAATCACCATAAAATCTAAAATACTCTGCGTGCTGAAAAACTGTTAGCTTTAGTCTCAAAGTTAGTTCAACTATGTTTATATGAACATTTCTCTCTACTCTAAGGAAATATTATACTGGCTTTGAGTTTTTGGCATCAGAATTTTTTAAACTATGTCTTTGTGAGAAATAACTTGGAAGTAGATCTAACAAAAAACATGGAAGTAGATATGGTTTGAGATTCTTGTGGCATAAGATTGTTGTCTTGAAGGGGTCCATTACTATGTGGAACTAAATGTTGGCAAGTGTCATGCTCAAAGGTGCTTATTTTAGGTTCAGGAATTGTTTTTGTAATAGAGTATCTTGGTATCCTATTGAGGTAGCATGAATTGTTAAGTACTTTTTCAAAAAGATATCCTGGATTTTGTTTTTTTTTAAAGTACTTTTTCAAAAATATATCCTGGATTTTGTTTATATATTATAGATGCTGCTTAAGCACCGTCATCTGACGCTTGTTTTCTTCTTTTCACAATTGTAGGCTATACTGATCCAGCCAAGCCGGATCTCCCTCGACTGCATGAATGGCATTTTAGATCTGGGCTTGACCGCTATATATGGATTATTGGCATGATATATGCCTATTTTCACCCAAATGTAATTCCAAAGAACTTTGCATTTTCGTTGTTTGTCCAACTTTTCTTCCTCTTCCATGGTACTGAAGTTTGCAGTATCTTGTCCTTTTAGGTTGAGAAGTGGATGGAGAAACTGGAGGAGTCTGAACCAAAGCGGAGACGGACAATTAAGTCAACCATCTGTGCAGTAACTTTAATTGTGAGTTGCATTTAAGTTCATCAGATAGTAAAATCAGGTGTTGCAAATTATCTTTTTATTTTATGAAGTTTGTCATTTGGGAGACTGTATTCCTCAGGTTGGGTACTTGTGGTTTGAATACATCTACAAGCTGGACAAGACAGCTTACAACAAACTCCACCCCTACACGTCATGGATTCCTATTACGTATGTTTTTAGCTTTTCTAGTTCTCTTTATCTGTTGATTTTACACGAAACTTATACTAATGTAAATTACTGCTGTTTGTTTGATTTGAAAACGAACAGTAAAAAGGTCCCTGCTTGCCTATAATGTACTTAAACCAAAGTTTGTCTCCTGAATGTCTTGTATTATTTTTCTCATTTGCTTTCTTTGCCTCACAGTGTATACATATGCTTGCGTAATTTGACTCAGGAGCTGCGGAATTTCTCTCTGACACTCTTTGCGTAAGTTTCTAAACCATTTGTCTACCCGATCATGTCTTTCCTTTTTTGCTAATGCCTTTTAAATCATCCTTCACTTAGTTTTGATACTAACAGTTAAGCTCTACAGAATTAAAGATCTTTATTTGTTCTTCTTAAATAAGTTGAATCTACTTTGATTTCTCCTTGTCTAACTGTGGTCTGTTACTGTAGGTGGCTTGGGAAAATTACCTTAGAAACCTACATCTCCCAGTTCCACATCTGGCTGAGGTATGTTCATTTCAATTTTCTTCTTAAGGCTGAGGTATGTTCGAGAACTTACTTTTTTTTTACTTACATGCTACGAGGACTTATTGCTTTCTGACTATTATCTGTAGATCAAATATGCCAAATGGACAGCCTAAATGGCTCCTTTCATTTATCCCGGGCTATCCTATGCTTAATTTCATGCTGACTACAGCAATTTATGTACTGGTAAGCATATATACTCTTTTCAATTTTGAGTCGTAAACCATTTTTTCTCCTGGTAGGTTCTATCTAAACATTTCTTGCTTATTGCAGCTATCATGTAGGCTTTTTGAACTAACCAACACACTCAAATCCGTTTTCGTACCCACAAGAGACAATCAGAAGCTGCTCCACAACTTTATTGCTGGTGTCGCGATTTCTCTGTGTTTATACATCATTTCCTTTATCCTTATTCAAATCCCTCATTAATGAGTAAGTTTGTTATCCCATTTTCCTATTTGCTATGCACAACATCCTAAAATTCAGAAAAACTGCTAATCTTGTAGCACACATACTTACTTTGCGCGTTAATTATTTTTTTTGTAGAACCATTTATCTGGACTGCTTCATTTTGGCAAATATAGCAAAAGGCCCAACAGATGACACTGTGATAGAGAATGGTAGAAAGTTATAAGGATCAACGTGGAACTGAAGTACTAATAGAATTCAATTCTTTGATCCCCAGCCACAGATTGTGTAAGTATGTTTTTCCAACAGTTTTGTGTAGTGTCTGTCACTTGCATTCATCAAGTTATGATAGTCGAAAACAAAGAATTTCCCAGTTTTTGGCTATTCAAAGTTTGGTGATAAAAGCAATGGAAGTCGGAGGAAGGAAACCATGTCTATAGTGTTATCGATCACCACGTGTATTCGTTCCCTTCTGTTTTTTTTTTTTCTTCATGTAAATGAACATGAGAAAATCTGGGAATGTAGTTGTTTCTCCATTCAACAGACATTGATTTATTAATTGGAAATGCAAATGTTATAATCTTCAGTGAACTTCCTGCTTTTTGACCTATGCATTGGTCCGTCCTGTAAAGGGAATTGGTATACTTCAAATAATTCATGAGCCAAGACACACACACGAAGATTTGAAATAATTTTTATTTTTTTAAATTTTGTGACCTGGAGACTCGAAAGAACGTGATGTTAATCATTGGAGAAACAATGAGATATCACACTAGGTCATACAGAAAATATTGAGATAATCTTGAATTTTTGTTTCGACACTAAGAAGTGATGTTAGTCAGTAGAGGCAATATGTATAATAAATCGTTACCGATAATCTCCTTTTTCATAATTACGAGTGTGAGAGATTATTTTAATACTTCTCGATTCATATAAATATTAATTTATTCGTGTAAAAATAGAACAATATCAAGATAATATATTTTAATCTAAAGTGCTACTTTCTATTGATAGAAAAACATGCTCTAGTGTTTCTTAGTAAAAATAGAACAATATCAAGATAACATATATTAATCTAAAGTACGACTTTATAGAAAAACATGCTCTAGTGTTTCTTATTAAAAAATAAAAATACTTGTACTATTGTTTGAGATAAACTCTCTGATTATAAATACAATTTATATGACAGCACTCACTTTCATGTATAATTAATGAGTTGTTAGAGGCGTATTTTGATTTTTAAGTGTTTAGTATTTAATCAACATATATGAATAACTCCAAAATACAGTGTGGAATAATTTTGATTATTAAATCAAACTCTTGAATTTAAGTTATAGAATATAAAAATAATTCAGGAAAAATGTTTCACTCTTTAGAGAACCTATTAAATATAAATTTAATTAGTCAGATTAACAAATTTAATATATCGAATAGAAAAAGAAAAAGAAAAATTAACAAAGAGGAAACAAGCAAGAGGCAAAAGTTTAAAATTACATTTCAAATTTAAAATTTAAAATTATAACAAATAATATTTACTAAAACACATAATATTTTATATCAAAATATTTTTTTATACTCAAAGTTGGAAAACAACATTGGAAATAAGCAAAGAGGCAAAAGTGGATAAGCAAGAAGAAAATATATTAAAAATAAGAGTTTTTTGGAATATAAGTGTCTCAACAATTTGGTTCAATTATTGACAAGAAAATATTTTAAACTCATTGAATTTAATATTTGACAAATTGCACATTATATTAAAAATAATGTTTGACATGATGCATATTTTCTATTGAAATAATTATGACAAATATCAAGAACTATACTAGCTATTGGGAAGGCACTAAGCAAGACTCTTTAGAAAAACTATTTTTAAAACAATATGATTAGGTCAAAATTAAATCTTATATTAAGTTATCATTGGTATAGTCAACTATTAAGGTTAAAATGTATAGTAATTAACAATCATTTACAAATAAGAATGTAATTTAAAATATATGTTATGTATTTATTAAATTTGTATATATATTGAGTTCTTATAAATTTTCACTTTTCAAAAATATCGATCAATACATCTTTCGTACTAGATCAAACTTTCTTAATTATAAATACAAATATCGGTGGATGTTTCTTGCAAGAAATTACTACAACATAGTACATAGATAACAAGAAAGTCGTTTAGGGAGGACAAGGACAATTAAGGCATTATATATATTTTAAAAAATAATCACGATGTTGAAATAAATTTATATGCACCTTAATTAACTATGAATTAACTATCATCTTTTATCAGTATAAATATTGTATAGTTTTACACTTACGATCATGTTATGCATCAATTATTTTGTTGAAAGTCGATTATTGTGTTGATGGAATAAATATTTATTAATATGACTAATTAAGATTGGCCTGGTGTCATTTTTTATATATTTTTTTCATTTAATATTTGATATATACTAATTTGACTAATCCATATTTATACAATTGCTTTCTATGATAATAATTTAAATCTAAGTCAACCATTTTTCTGAGCTCTCACTAAATCATAAACCACTTAATTAACAAGCATTAATATAAAATTATTTACTTATTTAAAAAGAAGAAAGTCAAAACATACTAGGTTTCTTTATAAGACATTTCTTGCGACTAATTAAAAAACTTAATATCTACTTATCCTAATTAATCAAAGTCGACAAAAATGAAGCATCGTTTTCCCTACGTTTAGGTTTCTTACGTCTGGTATATAACATCACATTTTTTTAATCGCAGAAATATGATATTGTTCTGGTAATTTATATTCATATTGAGATTTGATTATTTTGAATTTGTAGTATTGAAAATGAAAAAGATTATACTATATACCTTATCACAAGCTTTATCTATCTCCATTGTTTATTCCCGTTCAATGCTTAATATTAAATTTGAAAGTCGATTAATTCAAATTTTTTATTTTTTCCAAAATAAAGCGACATGCTCAAAATTTAAATTTTATAGACTTTTAAATTCAAGTCATAATAAAATATTTATAAATATTTAATTATATATATAACATTTTTTAATACATTTACATGTCATTATTGTCTCCTTCATATATAGTCTTTACACATTAAATTCTAATACATCAAATATCTCTTTAGCAACATCACACTCAAAGCAATTGTTTTCAATTAAAAATAATAATCTAATTTGTTATTACTATTTTATTTTTTTTGGATTATAAAAAAAAAAGAAAATAATGTCCTTTCAAGAGGTATTTTTTTCTATTTTCTTCATGGCAAATCAATAAATTCTGTCATTTTCTTTCTTTATTACTTTGTGTATATTTCATTTTCCTTTTCCTTTTCATACCAACAATAATTTCTACCTTTGGAAGATATTGCAATTGTTTTCAGAAATTTAAATAAATATTAGTACTACAAAAAAAATTCAAGAAAATATATATTATGAGAGAAACTTTTCTTTTTTTAAAAAAATGTTTCCAAAAGAGAGAAAATAACTCTTTTTTGTCTTATAAATGGAAATTATTTTCTTTACTCGACTATCTTATTTTTGGTTTATATATATATATATATATATATATATATATCTGTGAGGACCCCTACTGCAAGTTTAATTTTGTATTGTCTCTGTCTAAGAAAATTTTGATATTTATTAGTATCTTGCTACCCATGTGATGAAATTAATATCAAGCAAAATTAATAAATTGATATAGTATTTTTCAAAATAACATAAAAGAGCCAATAAATTAAAATTAATTCATGTTACCAAACTCATAGTTATCTTTTCACAATAAGGAAGTTACAACTAACATATAATTCACCTGATAATAAAAGTCATCATATGGACAGGCTTGACTTTAATTTATTTTCATTTTTTTAAATATAAGAGTAATATTTTCTGTTTTTCAATTTATCGAATATGTATCTAATTTTAACTTGACATAAAATTAAAAAAAAAAAGCTTTTTTGAATTTTACAATTTAAAATGTATTAAAATATTATTTAACTCTATTACCTTAAGTATGTATGTACAAGTTGAAATTAAAAAAATATCAAAAATAAATATTCTTTTTTTACAAATTAAAAAAAAAACGTAAAACAAATAAATTAAATTGAAACGAGAGAGTAACTTATTGTAGGTGAAGGAAAGCATTGATACAACAGTAAAATTGTTTTCCATTGACTTATAGTTCACAAATTTAAAATACAAATCGTCAATAATATTTATATTAAAATAAATTATTTATATTCTCAAATTTATATCAATATGAGATGATTTGTGTATCGAACAAATAGCTTATAAGTCATGAAGTCATGAAGTATAAGGCAACTTATAATTTATTATATCTCAAAGTACTCTTAAAAGCCTTTCTCACTCATTCTTCTCACTCTACATATCAACATATATTGTATGTTTCTTTCCCAATTTTGGGGAAAACAAAAAAAGATAACTCTATGGAAGAAGTTCAACAAAAGCTCTTGGATATCCCAAGTTAGTATCTATCTATTCTCTCCTCTTTTTTTAAAAAAAAAAAAATTAGAGATATCAAATTCGAGTATGTTACGATTTCTTTTGTCAAGAATTGCTTGAGTTTTTTAGATTTAATTAGATGTATTTGATTCGAGTCTGATTATGTAAGAAAAAATTGTTAGTGTGTGATTGCTTGAGATTCCTTCACCTTTAATTAGATGCTTCCGATTTATGTTTTGATTATGTAAAAACATTTAACAAAAGAACAATTTTAAGTTCTTTCACTTTCAGTTAGATGTCTCATGTTCTAGCCCTCGTTATGAAATAATAGTTTGTTAGGGAGTAACCTGAGGTTCATTTATTTTTAATAAAGTTCTCAAATTAAATTGTTAGTTATGAAAAAAAATCATGTTAGTGAGTGTTTTTCTCCGTAAAAATACTTTAAATGGTTTAAAATTAATTTAGTTAAATTTCAATACAAGTATCGAGAACCGCAGAAAGAAAAGGAAAAAAAAACACAAGATGGGTTTGTTTGTTGGAGATGGAATTTTCTTTTTGATTCAACTGCAGATATCATAGAGTTTTTGCCATTAAGTTAAGGGTCTGTTTGGGATGACTGGAAATATTCGAGGAGAATGTTTTTTCTTAAAAAAGAGATTTTTTTCAAAAAAAATTAATTTTTATATGTTTGGTAAGTAAATATGAATAGAAAATATTATTTTAAAAATATTTATATATAATATAGATAGACGAAATAAGAAGGAAGAGGGTAGCTGGGTAGGGTAGGGGTATGGGTTAGGGTAGGAGTATAGGCGGGTAGGGTATGGGGTGGGATGGGAGCAAGATTTGTAGTGTAAAAGTTATTTTATTTTTAAAAGGAGAAAATCTCGAATATGTCATCAAATTTTCACAAACGAAGTTAACAATGATTTGGTCGTGTTATTAATTAAATCATTCTTTAAAAGGAAAAAGTTTCAAATACATCATTAAATTTTAAAAAAAAAGTCATCTATGTCATACGTTAAAAGTTTAAGCCATCTATACTATTTCAGTTAACAAATTGTGACATAAATGAGCGAGCTAAACTTTTCAAACAAATTACGTAGATGAATTTTTTTAAAACAAATGGATAATATATTTGAATCTTTTTTTCTGTTTTAGGATTGCATCTGCTCGTGATTGGGACAGGTTCAAATGTCATTTATAAAACTTCGGTTTATTAATTTTTTTTCTTCGTAATTATATATTTTTTCTTTTATGAAAATGATTTGACAAGTAATCCTCTTTGGCTGGTCGTTTTCCAAAATAATAATAAAAAAAAATTGCTTAATTATAGACTTGATTGCTCCATCAGAAAGTTGTTCAAATTTTTAATTCTCAAACATGTGTTGATATTTGTACGGTTAGAAGAATATATCATTAATGATAAAATTAAAAAAAATAATAAAGTAGAAAAATATTTAAACTATTAAAATAAAATCTTAAAACACTTAAATTAGAAATCTTAAATTTAAGTCACGAAAATAAATAAAAGAAATTGTAATAAGGAAAATTGATTTATGCAAATATTCATTTTTATGTTATAGAGCATTCATTTTATTGAATATTATATGTTGTAATCTCAATTGATCATGTAAGTATTTATTAAACACATAAATAAATTCAGAATTTTAAGGTTTATAAATTCAATTTGTTAAGGTTCATTAAATATGTTATATTTTTAAAGTTATTAGGTCACATCCCCTATTTATTATAGTTTAATCATTCTTACACATACATCTCAAAAATTTAGATTTAATTGAACTCATAATGGTATACAGTTATTGAAAAAAATAATATCTATTATTTGTAGATGTGATAATTGTTGTGCTTTTAAATATCTTTTCTTCTTTTGTCATATTATATATATTTATATTATAAGCTTTTTCCTAAAATGACATCTTTAGGTGGCAATGAAAATTGTGACCTTTACTATATGGTAGAGCCACATTTTGAGAAAGTAGCCAAAAAAAGAGACAATAATTGTAGGGTAATAAAAAAAGAGGCAATGATAATTCATTATATGAGAAAATAACGAGTTATGATTTTTCGGAAATACTTTCTCCGTTCATTATTATTTATTATAGTTTTTATTTTTTAAGAACTTTGACTAACATTTAAGATGTACTTTTTCATTATATTGATCTGTAAAAAAAAATGCAATTTATAATGTATAATTTATGAATATCTAATTTTTTTATTTAAAATATTAAATTAATATAATTTAATTTAACTTTTAAAATTAGTCAAACTGTCTTTTTGAAAAACGCAATATGACAAATAAAAGTGGACGGATAAAATAGTTATTAGTTTTGTTTCTCAATGTAGTAGTAAAATATGCGTTAACTTTACTTTTTTCGGACTATACTTGTGAAATTTCTATGCATCAATTAATTTTATATATAAAAATCTCAAAAAAAAAATATAATATACGTAGAAATTATCCTTATCTTTATCAGGCACAATAACTATTTTCTATTGATCCTCGATTTTCTTTATATATAAAGTAAAGGACAAGAATTAAAAGCAAATTATAGTGGGGTAGGTGTGTGTTGATTTGTTTATTAATCCAAACAATAAAATAAAGAAAACTCCAAAAGCTTATCACAAACCAATTCTTAAATTATATATTCCGTTGTAGCTTCTAATGTAATTTTTTTAATTTGGGAATAAATGCCATTTTGTTAAAAATTAAGCTTGTTTTAGAAAAAAAAATAAAGCATGTTTAAGTTGGGACTTGGGAGTTCTTTTAGTTACATATAATATTGCTTATAATTAAACATGATCTAATTCGTGAAATATGATAAATAATTTATTATGGTATATGAATCGGTATATATGAGCTTAATCCTTAAGTGATCACTTCTGTCCCGTTACGTTTTGCTCTATTACTTGTATAGTAAGTTTTCAAAAGCTTACTTTATTACACTTCGCGCTATTATAAGTTTTTCTAGTCCATAAAGTAAGATTCAATTTTAATTTCCAACCATCATCTCATTGGCTTAGTTAGAATTATTCTCATCGTATGAGTTATGTACATGTCATTGTGAAGAATTTTTACAGTATCAGGTGACCTCATCGTTTATAGTTTTCTTCTTAAACTGATGGAATATATAACTTAAACTCGTCTTCTTAGTGCCTTATTTATTAATTTAACTTTTATCTTTTTGACAGATGAAGAAATATGTGAGGATGAAAATTCCAACATTGAATCAAGTGGATCAACTAATTGTTGTTCCTACTTTGCCAAGCATAAATGGTGGTACCAAGTTGCCATTTTTACCGTTTTTACTATAATTGGAGAAGTAGTAACATCACTATTGGTTAAAACATATTTTACCAAAGGTGGTAAAAGTATATGGTTAGTCTCATTAGTGCAAAATGCAGGGTTCCCAATTCTTCTTCCTTTCCTATACACTGTGTCACTCAAAAATCATAGCCAAATTGAGGTGATCAAAGGAAATCAAGAACCCCATATTTGCATAATCTTTTTAGTTTATGCTGTTCTAGGTGTGTTACTTGGTGGGGTTAGTGTTTTCAACTCGATCGGTCTAAAGTACCTTCAAGTATCAACACATTCTCTCACTAGTACCACTCGACTAGGGTTTAGTATTATCTTCTCTTTATTCCACAATGCACATAAGTTCACCCCAGTTATAGTAAACTCTCTAGTTCTTGTAACAGCTGCTTCAGTCATTCTTGTGGTTCATAATAACGAGTCTGGGGAAACGTCTAGCGGAAAGTTTTTACTAGGGTTTTTTTCTACGATTGGTGGGTCCTTGATGTATTCTTTAACTGAATTTTCGTATCGAAAAATAATAAAGGGTAGGGAGTTCATAGATATTATAGAGATGTCAATTTACCAAACCCTAGTTGCAAGCATAGTGATCCTACTAGGTTTTTTTATAAGTGGAGATTGGAAGAATTTAAGCATGGAGATGGAAAAGTACCAATTAGGGAAATTAGTCATCATCTTGTCTTTTATAGCCATTTCATGTCAATTAAATGTTGTGGCATCAATTGGGCTAGTTTTTAAAGTCAATCCCCTAATGTCCAATGTTTTTAACAACTTAGGGGCTCCAATTACTCCAATTTTTGCTGTGGTTTTTCTTCATTATAAGATTAAGGGTTTGAAGTTGGTGGTTATGTTTTTAGCCTTTTGGGGATTTGGTTCACAAATTTATCAACAATATCTCAATTATATGGAGGCCAAGGAAGAATTAATAGAACAAAACTCTAGAGAAGTTTCCTCCAGTTGAACCCTGGAAAAACTCGCAGCCGTTACTACTCTTTTGGTGTGCACTGAGTAACTCCTCAGAGTAACTCTTATTCTATTGTAAATTTTATGTTTTATTTTTGTCAACTTTTAAAGAAGTGTACATATAAATGTGATCAACTATATATATATATATATATATTGCTTAAAGGAACATAAACCTAGGAAATTACAAAATACTGGCAACATAGCTAGTTATACGTAATCCAAGAATGGGCTGTCCAAAGATAAATATATAATTATTTTGTTCTTCTAGTTGAAAGCTCCGTTCTATTATAAGTAGTAAAGAAAGGATAAGTATTACTCCGTTCTTAATAAAATATTTCAGTTTTAAGCTACGTGGAACGAATCATCTTTAGTAAGAAGTGCTTTATACTCCAAATTGAGACTTTTTCGCACGAATCTGACCTAGTCGAGCTTCAAAACGAATATATATATATATATATATATACACAAAGAGGCTTTATATTTTTCTCTCTCTTTTCTTATTCTTTATTACATCTTAATTTTGGAAATTCTTGAAAATGGTTATTGCATCACAACTGCAATTCCATGTTCCAGGTGAACTTTATTTTCTCTGTAATATGGCATTTTTTCCTTTTGATTATGTTCAAAAAAACAAAAAAAGGTTATATTTGTCCTCGTACTCTCAGAAAAAAGTCATATTTACCCTTCGTCATACGTTTTGATATATTTATCTCAGTTCAGTATCATGTAAAATAAAAAAGGGAAGTATTAGAAGCTTTATGGATTTTCTACTGGCAGATACATTCATATATTGTAAGGATTCATCATTAAGAACTAGTTTTAAAAATTATAGTGTCATTAAAGCATTAGTAGTACATAACTGCATATTTTCATGCCATGAAGAGTCTTGGAGCAACGATCACGAATTTGAATCGTGAAAGCATTAGGTTGTCTACGTAACACCCCTTGAGATATGACCCTGCTAACACGGGATGCCACTAAAACAAGGTTTCTTTCTCCATTCTATTTTGTACCTCAAATGATTCATTAATTTCTTCATATTTAACATGCCTAAAAAATATCTCCTATTTTCATGTTTATAGTTAGAATGTCTACTGCAACAGGTGATAGATCTCAAAAGGAAGAAAACTATGAGAATCATCAAAATAAATCCAAAGAAGTACCCAAGTTTGTACAATACAAATGGTGGATCCAAATAGCTATTTATTGAACTTTTGTTCCATGTGGCCAAGCAATTGGTACACTCTTAGGTAAACTATATTTTAATAATGGAGGCAATAACATATGGCTAGCTTCATTAGTACAAAATATTGGATTCCCAATTCTCATCCCTTTTCTCTTATTATCATCAACCAAAACCAATAATATAGATATTAAAAAAACCATCTTTCTTGGTTCTTGTTCCTCTTTATATCTTACTTGGTTTATTTTTAGGTGGAAATTGTATGTTTTATTCTATAGGTCAATTTTATCTTCCTATTACAACTTATACACTTATATGTACTGCTCAATTTGGATTCAATGCTTTTTTTTTCTTTCTTTTTGAACAAACAAGAAATCACTTCTTCTATAGTAAACTCTTTAGTACTTCACACAGTATCTTCTTCACTCCTTTGCTTCAAAAAAATGACACAAGTATTAGTAACAAGCACTACACTTGCTGCATCTGCTGGTTATGGACTCATGCTTTCCATCACGAGGCTATCGTTTGAGAAAATATTTAAGAGGGAAAGTTTGCGATTGATCATAGAAATGACAATTTATGAGTCCTTAGTGGCATCCTTAACGAATTTGGTGGTGATTTTTGCAAGTGGAGAGTCGAGGAATTTGAGACAAGAGATGAATGATTTCTTGGCAATTTTTCACAGTTGGTTCAACTGGATTGATTTTCAAGGTGTCTTCATTGTTCTCCAATGTGATTGGCATTCTTGGTGTGCCAATGGCACCATTTTCTCTGTTTTGTTTCTGCATGAGAAGATGAGTGGTGTTAAAGTGATCTCTATGTTTCTGGCTATGTGGGTGTTCTTGTCATATATGAATCAGCATTATCTTGATGATTTGGAAAACAAGGCTGAGAAAAGTTTGGTGCGAGAAGTATCATGAAGGATTGCATCCAGAGGGTGTGCGTGATGTAGACAGGTTATCGTGATGCAGGTATCAACAGTTGATTCTACGGCTATAACCTGGAAGCAAGGAAGGGCCAAACACCGAGGGGGTGGCATAGGTAGCCTACCCTGACACTAGTATCAAACATGTGATTTTACTGCTCGAACGTGTGACTTGTATGACAACTTCCAAGAAAGGGCTACATCTCTGACATAGGCAAGAACCAATTGGGGGAGAGAGGGGGTGGTGGTGTAAGCAGACTACCCTGACACAAGTATCAAAAGGGTGATGTCACAGTTCAAATCCGTGACTTGTAGGTCCAAGAAAGGGCTACATCCCGAGGTGTGTATGACATAGGCAGTTTATCTGACACAGGTATCAACGAAGGATCCACAGCCCGAACACGTGAACAAAATTTCACATGGAGACAACTTTGCCACTAAGTTGATGCCAAGAATGTGAGCTTCCAGTCTAAATTCATATTAAAATATGTCAAAAGGTTTACTCATGTATAATACTTTGGAAAAGTGGAACGTAAACACACTTATATTTGTTAATTCTCTCTGGAATCTTTAACAAGTTACCTATATGCATAACAACAACAATGATGCCAATCACTTCGAAATGATCATTAATTTCTTTCCCTGCCTCAAGAAGATAACAATGATATTCTCTTTCAAAGGAAGACCCTTTACATCCATTTTTAGAACTCTTCAAACGCATTAAGAGAGCTCGAGTACTACGTACCTCACTGTAATAGATCAGAAACTGATATTACATAAGACGACCAACATAATGAGCTCGCGGATACTTCTCTTTTAGTTGTGGCCATTGCACGAATAACTGATCTGCCATGTGTAGCTTGTAAAGAAGTAAACCGCTTAAAGACAGCTTCCTGACTCTTGCAATGCTCTCGACATAGAAAATTGATGACCACCTAATTCCCAAAACCTGAAGAAGTTGAACTTTCAATTAGCACCTCAAATGTCACCTTGAAGGATCATAAGAAACTAAAAGCGTTTGCAAGTTCGATATCAATGTGACTCTGTGAGTAGTCAAGTGCTCTCTTTTGATTCATTGACTGTTCTCTTCCTCCTTTTGTTAGGTTTGTTCACACTTTTTAAAGGGATGGTGCCAAATAAGCTTGGAGAGGCCGTGAAACCAAATAAGTCGAGGCAAATATTTATGAACCGACAAGGAAAAGACAAAATGGTCCAAGTTGTTGTCATCCTACACACTTGGAAATCTATGTTGCTAGGACACCAAAAATGTGGCATCACCTCTCGAATACTCCGAAATACACTGTACTTTTGGAGGATCCGACATGCAGCTGTCGGCATTTTTAAGAGTCCAAGCAAGATAGTTGAAAATACAGGAATGGACTTGACTTTGAGATCAAGGTAGTATGATCCATTTTTTTTCTAAATCGGGACGTTAACAGAGATATTCTGCATGTAATCAGTATTCTAGCATCCAATTTGACAAAACAAATAAGTTAAAAGAACAAAAGATTACTATCTAATAAACAAACCTTGAAAAGGAAAGCAATTACACATAGTGGAATACACGTTCCAGGGCCATTGCACAGAATCTGAGACAAAGTACCAAATAAAGATAAATCAGAAGACCAGGATATATAAAGGAGAAAGTATCTGCAGAATGGTAATTTCAATTTCAAAGGGGAGTAAATGGTAATATGAGAAGGTTTGTCTGATACCACTTGGGGTCTGGTCTTGATCATTAACCATAACGCATGTGCAATTGCAACCAATGTGGTTCCAACTGAGGTTATATACGATTGACCAACCTCTCGACTTCGATATATCTGCATGAATTCAGCTCCCCCTACTTCCTCAGGCGCTTCCTAGAATAAGAGGTAGTCCTATTAATATAGCCAATTAAGAATAGAATATCATGATCAGTTCCGGGAGAAGAGGAGGCTTCTGTGGTGTAGGATATGTATTTCAAATACTCTGAAGTCTAAACAACTAGAAGAGAATGAAGACCCCTCCAAACCTAAGTTAGACAATCTGAAAGAACATACAGACTATGGTTTTATCTCAGAGACGAAAAGCAAGGTACACATACTTGTATGCAGACAATTATAGCTAAATGTTACATATATACATGGAACACATTTGCAGAAACATTTTTCATCTCTTACTGCAAATAATAAGTAAAAGGACTTGGTATACCAATTGTTTGATGCATTGAGATACATAATTTGATTTTCTAAAATTCTTTTGATCATATGAGAAATCATGTGATTTACCATACTAGATGCACAAATCGGTGTTTGAGCATTCTATGAATCTTTATTTTTGATATATTTGTAAACGATAAGGACTGCCAGTCTATGAGTTCTAAGATTAGGCTCTACAAGAAGCAACACATTTTGATTTGGAGAGATCATTAGGCTACGATGATATGCAAGCCAAACTTCCTAAGAATTGCCGCCTGATGTTGAACATACATGGTTTGGCACTTTAACACCTCTGCCGGTACAAAAAGTGAAGTCTAACTTTTCACATTGAACTGCATGAGCAAGCAACTGGGAACAATGATGGAGCTGGGTGACTGATGGCTATACTAGTCACTTAACAACTAAGGCAATTAAATATTTGGACACAGTGAACGAGGTGTTAAAATCCAAAAGAAAACTTAGAAGCCTAATTCAAAACTGATAAAGGAATTGAGAAAAGTCACAAGAATAATGTGTTAACAGCCTAATACAAAAATGTTATCCTCTCTTGGTTCATAGTCACAAGAAACCACACACCATTCCACTCGTCATTTTTTTGACATATCGTTGTCTGATAAAAAGGGGGAACGAAAAACCGACAAATAAATTAAACTGATGTACTATACCTTACCGAGCAAGGAATCCTCAAACACGTGTGCTTTTTGGAGACTCATATTATCAGTAGCAGCAGCAATATAATACCTCGGCTTAAACCTCTCTGTTTGGAGGACATATAATAAGTTTAACATTTCTGCTGTGTGACCACCTACATCATAGTTGAACTTAAGATTCAGAACAAGTATAAGGAAAAGGCAGTAAAACAGAAGAAATACTATCAGACATAAAACTAGACCTGAACCCAGAACAATAAGTGTACTGAGGGATCGTGGTGATTTGGAGTGAAGCGGCTTTCTTCTCCTATTAATAACATAAATAATTCGTATCACAAGTAAAGTGATGACACCAATAGCTAATAGAACTGCGATATTTGATGATGCCATAGTGGAGATGCAAAAATCCCCCTTCTCCATTACAAGAAGCTCTGCACCTCAGCTGAAGACAGAGATCCAGGATTACATTTCAATCAATCAGCATAAATTCCAAAGCACAAGCTTATAAAGGTAAATGGTATTAATTTAATTAACCAGAGGGATGCTTCAAATGGAAATTCAAATACCGATTATATAAGATGCGCATTGATTAGATATGTTTTGCTTACAAAAACTAAATGAGAAGCTTGAATGGCTATGCATAATGCAGAACAGTCTCTATGGTTAACTGCCTTGATAGACTACACAACTATTAGTCACAGGATATAATAACTGTCGAAGTCACATTACATAATAAACATTAACTCAAATGTCTGTTGGAGTAGAGATTAGGATTTTATGGTTATTACTGATCAATTTATTTGAAAGGTTTAATATTAAAATCCACCGTATCGATAGAAGGATTTGGTATATGACTTCAAACTTTTCATCCCAAATCTAGAACACTTGTCGTGAACATTTCACATCAATCAATAAGCTATTCCTTCAAATAAAAATTAAAAAAAGACACTAGGAATCGGCAATATGAATCCTCGTTATCCATTATGCTATACTAGATTAATTTAGTTCACATATTTTTCAATAATTTGCCTTTGCTATACTCTTATAAGGCTTCTTCAACATCTCCTATTAGTAACACTGTCTACAACTCTTTTTTCATTTTATTTTAGCTTATACCAATTGTTAAATCCATCACAACTATTCCTGTGCTCGTATTTTTGGGAAGCTTAATAACTTCACTTACAATTTCCTACCACAACTTGTCATTTCTTTTCGAGAAAAATATTCAGTAATCTAATCAGTATTTAGTAACACTAAAAAGGCAGATCAGCACAACCTTCATAGTTTGAAGCCATTATCAACTTAACACATCGCAACTAAATGAAAATATTTGCAAACCCAATTCAGAAAAAAATGAAATTTCAAACGAACAAAACCAAAATTTTACAAACCCAATTCAGAAAAATGGAAACTTTTCTTCATACAGTGGGAAGAAAATCAAAATTTTGCTAAACCCAATTCATATAAATGAAATTTGAAACTTATCTTCATACAGTAGAAACAAAATCACAAAAAAAAATTGCAAACAATGAAACAGAAAAATTTACTTCGACGAGACAAAGAGCTAAATCTGTCACTAACCTGCTGTCTATTGAAATCGGCCGACGAAAAAATCAATCGGAATTCAGCGCAAAATCCATCGGAATTTCAAATTTGCATCTGCGAAATCTGTAGTGAAAAATTCAGGTTAAATGAAGTTGGGTCTTTAGTTTGAAAAAAGACCCAAATGCATCAACCCGACTGGCCCAAATATTATGATTATATATATTTTTGGGATAATCGTATATAATAGCAAATTAATAATCTGAAATAAATGGAGTAGCTATGATTTGATTTAATTGTGCTCCATAGCAAATGCTAACCAAAGTTTGTCAGTCGCCTCTCTCCCAAAAATCTCGCTCGCCACTCTCCCTTTGCTCGCCACTCTCGCTTTATACACAGAAGTGTATAAATTGTGTATAGACATGCAAAAACATATATCCTCGTGCTATACACTTAAGTATACAATTTACAAACATTTTAATTCAATTCAATTGTAGACAAATGCAAATTTTATATAAATATTGCAGCGAAAAAGGCCAACGAATTATACAATTGCAGTGAAAAACAATTTTCTCTCGCTTTATACAACTGAAGTGTATAAAATGTGTTTCTATTTTTGTATAAAGCGAGAGAAAAACATATATCTTCTTCCTATACACTTATAATTATACAATATACATACATTTTACTTCGATTCAATTGTATGCAAAGCAAATTTTATACAAATATTACAGCGAAATATACAATTGCGCATTATACAATTGCACTAAAATACAAGAGACTCTTTTTAACAACTTCACTTTCCGGGAACAAAGTTTGTGGCAAAGGCCCAGACGTTGTTGTTAACTGGATCGGCTAGGTTCTCCAATGGACCCTTTCCGGTGACAATAGCTTGAACAAAGAAGCCAAACATGGAGAACATAGCAAGTCTACCATTCTTGATCTCTTTTACCTTGAGCTCATCAAAAGCTTCTGGGTCATCAGCAAGAAGAAAAACTCTTGAATGGTGCTACTATACAAGAAGGAGAGTTGATTTTGTTTGTTTGTTTGAGTTTCATGAACCTTGTCTCGTCAAGTGCATATAAAAGGACTTAGGAAAGACCAAAGTCCTTATCCTACAATATCATTATCTGGTTTTTGATTGGTGGGTAATATATTTTCTTGAACTTGATTCATGTCCATTTGGCTAAGTTCAACACCACTATATATGACTAGATGAAAATCCAACCCTCTCGGCAAAAAATAATGTTGTAAATTTAAGGTATTTTAAAGATTTTTTATATTTATATATTGATTTTGAAGCTCTTAAAATGTAAGATTAAAGGTTGATTTGATGGATGTCGGGTTCAAAACTTACATTATTCCAAGTTCAAATCTTAAGTACTATTCTTTTTTTTTTTCCTTCTAATCCCCTTAATTTAAATCCTGAATCCATCACCATGTGCATATGAAGTAGTGGACTAAAATAATTCCTAACTAGTTAATTTCAAAATTTATCCTCAATTTTTTATTTATTAAAGGATATTAATGAGAAAATTACATTTTATTTCGAATCTCCTTAATTTAAATTCTGGAATGTACAGTGGATTGAAATAATTCTTAACTAGTTAATTTAAAATTTACCCTCAATTTTTATTTATTAATTGATATTATTAACAACATTTTATTCTTAATGGTCCAGATATTTCGTTAAAATTATTATAAGTAAAATTATATTTTTATATCAATGCCGAGAAATATAAAAGTATATATAGAGAGATTGGTGTGCGATATCGCCCTAATTCGTAAAAATTAATCAAACATTAGGGCAAAATCTAAAAAGAGTTTCTGAACAATTAATAGATGAGTTGTGTTTCGATAAATAGTTAGTGATAGTTTATTTCGATTAAGAAACTTGAAAAATCATTCTTTTTTTTTTTTGTATAAATTCAATTCCATGATCCATGTCAGGAGTAAGCTGCTCCATTGCAAGATACAACTTTTACTTTTCGTCCTTACCCAAATTTTAGTGAATGATCCCACAAATCAGTGGTTGTGGTCCTGCTCTTTGTTCTTACCTTAGGGTGTACTATGTGCTCGGACTCTTCAAAAAGAGGATTCGACACACACTGAACATCTGTGGGGAAACATTGATTAGATAGGTTATAAGAACAGATCTATTGGTATTGAATATTTAGATGTGCATTCTTAAAGTTAAAATGTTTAGGTGTCAGTTTAGGCTAAGTTAATGTATCAATATATCCTTATGTCAAGTATATTGGCCTTCTCTTTTTCTGTTGATGCCTATGCAATATGCTTGAAGATTAACAGGTACTCTTGGACAGATGATTTTTCATAGTTATTCGTTTTGGATACAACTTTTACTTTCCCTCCTTACCCAAATTTTAGTGAATAATCCACGAATCATTGGAAGTGGTCCTTCTCTGTTTGTTCTTACCTGAGGGACGTATGTTGATCAGACTCTTAAAAAATATCGAAGTGTTCACGAGACACGATGAGGAAGAGTTGAAGTGTGTAGATGTGCATTCTCAAAATTGGAGTGATTAGTTGCTATTTTGGCCAATCTATGTATATCTTTGGCCTTCTCTTTTTCTGTTGATGCATGTGCTACATGCTTAAAGATTAACGGGTAGTCTTGCATATTTCTGAATTGAGATGTAGTGTTAAAACATATTTGACTTTACTACAGGAAGATAGGAAACCATTTTTCCATCGTCCATCTGTTCGATTGCAGGATGCTTGACGGTGCAATTACGGCTACAAACTTGAGTGACCATTCAAAGAATGCAGTTGATGCTTGATTCACAAGTTGTTTTGTGCGAGGTACTCGAATGAAAATCAGGGTTATTTGTGTTGGATTCCCATAAATGTTAATCAGCTCTTTGATGTTTGGTGTATAGTAAATTATGTGAACATATTACAGTTTATTGATTGGGTGATTCAATGCGTTGTTATTTATGGATAACAACACATTTATAGATGAATAATCTCTTGCAAACAGCTCTTTAATGCATCCAATAACAATACTCATATATATTATTATGTTCTTGTAATTTACAATTAGCAAACAACTAATTTTTTAAAAACTTCACTTTCCGGGGACAAAGTTTGTGGCGAAGGCCCAAGCATTGTTATTGACTGGATCAGCGAGATGGTCAGCAAGGTTCTCCAATGGACCCTTTCCGGTGACGATAGCTTGAACAAAGAATCCGAACATGGAGAACATAGCAAGTCTACCATTCTTGATCTCTTTTACCTTGAGCTCAGCAAAAGCCTCTGGGTCATCAGCAAGGCCCAGTGGGTCAAAGCTACCACCAGGGTAGAGTGGGTCAACAACCTCACCAAGAGGCCCACCAGCAATACGGTAACCCTCAACGGCTCCCATCAACACAACTTGGCAAGCCCAGATAGCCAAAATGCTTTGTGCATGGACCAAGCTTGGGTTTCCCAAGTAGTCAAGTCCACCCTCGCTGAAAATTTGTGATCCAGCCTTGAACCATACAGCTTCACCGAACTTAACACCATTACGGGCCAAAAGCTCGGGGAATACACATCCAAGAGCACCAAGCATGGCCCATCTACAATGAATAACCTCCAACTCACGGTTCTTAGCGAATGTTTCAGGGTCAGCTGAAAGTCCAGCAGTGTCCCATCCGTAATCACCAGGAAACTCACCGGTCAAGTAGCTTGGGGATTCCCCAGAGAATGGTCCCAAGTACTTAACACGGTCAGGACCATACCATGGGCTACCAGAGGAGGCTGGCTTGGCCTTGGTAGCAGTCTTCCTCATGGTGACTCTCCCATTTCCGGTGATTTCAGAAGAAGATGGGGAGAGTTTAACCGCCTTTCCGGCAAATGTAGAGGAAGAAAGAGCCATGGTAGAAGTAGCCATTATAGAAGTAGAATGAGAAACTCTTGAATGTACAAAAAGAAAAGTTGTTTTGAAGCTTGAGTTTCATGAGCTTTGCACTAACTGTATATAAATTACTCAACAGGCCCAAAATCCTTATCTTAGAATATCATTATCTGCTTTTTCATTGGTGAATGACAATTTTTTAAAAAATCTAACTCAAATGTTGATTTCCTCTTATGCAGCCAATCCTTGTTTGCCACGTGTGATTATAGATTGTTGCAATATAATATCCACTTGACCATAGCATAAGAGTTGCTCATGGCCATGCATTGTTCACAAACAACTGTTTATTTGGCTGGCATATGAAATAGGACCACTTGTGTGAGTTGTAAATAGACAATTTACAATAATCTCTTCTTTTTTTTATACATTTGAAGTGAAATACGAATTGTTTTTGAGTTAATGAAGATAGGTAGAATGAAAATAGTACAAAATGTTATCGGTTCAAAAAAAATTGTGTACAGTCGAATAACATATGCGAGTTTTGTTAATTCGAAAGAACTTGTAAATATTCTCAAACAACCTTAAAACAGAACAACTTTTGGGCAACTCGATATGAATCAGAAAGATAAAGTCATTGTCGTACTCAGAAGACGTGAAGTGAGTGTGCGGTTCAAATCACATTGTATGTTTATTTTGACTTTGATTGATTATTGCCAAAGAGAATAGTTCATCGTTTAGGTCCACTTTGGGCGTGTAGTGTAGACAGTTATTTTCTTATCGATTATTATATTACGTTAATAAGACCCATAATCAATAGCTAATAGAATAAATAAGTTGCTTCTAAAATGTTGATTACTAGGTAAATCGTCCGCTAGAATTACGTATTGTGAAGAGGAAAGGAAGACGACATTTTACCATTTTCTAACACCTATCGAATGGAGAAATTTTATTGAATTGAGTTTGGCGTAGAAGGTGGATTCATTATAGATTACTATAACCATATATAATTGCGAAATTTATCACGGATACATTATTTAACTGTTAAGTCATTATAAATGACATAAAGAAATTAATCTTTCATTTTCTCTTGTCCCATTTTTCCACTTGTTACTATATATTAATATTAATGATTTAGATTTAATCAACAAACACTAGGTTTTAGCAAAAAACTTCATATATAATCAATCTCTAGTAATCTACAATTGCTAGGTTTACATGGTTGTCATCAAACAATAAGATACTAGACGTAACATTTTTTTCTCTCAAAAACTTCACTTTCCGGGAACAAAGTTTGTGGCAAAGGCCCAGGCGTTGTTGTTAACTGGGTCAGCAATGTGGTCGGCAAGATTCTCCAATGGACCCTTTCCAGTGACAATAGCTTGAACAAAGAATCCAAACATGGAGAACATAGCAAGTCTGCCGTTCTTGATCTCCTTCACCTTGAGCTCAGCAAAAGCCTCTGGGTCTTCAGCAAGGCCCAATGGGTCAAAGCTACCACCAGGGTAAAGTGGATCAACAACCTCACCAAGAGGCCCACCAGCAATACGGTAACCCTCAACGGCTCCCATCAACACAACTTGGCAAGCCCAAATAGCCAAAATGCTTTGTGCATGAACCAAACTAGGGTTTCCCAAGTAGTCAAGTCCGCCCTCGCTGAAAATTTGAGATCCAGCTTTGAACCATACAGCTTCACCAAACTTAACACCGTTACGTGCCAAAAGCTCGGGGAAAACACATCCAAGAGCACCAAGCATGGCCCATCTGCAATGAATAACCTCCAACTCACGGTTCTTAGCGAATGTTTCAGGGTCAGCTGAAAGCCCAGCCGTGTCCCATCCGTAATCACCAGGGAACTCACCAGTCAAATAGCTTGGTGATTCACCAGAGAATGGGCCCAAGTACTTAACACGGTCAGGACCGTACCATGGGCTACCAGAGGAGGCAGGCTTGGGCTTGGCAGCAGTCTTCCTCATTGTAATTCTCCCATTTCCACTGATTTCAGAAGAAGATGGTGCGAGTTTCACCGCCTTACCGGCGAAAGTAGAGGAGGAAAGAGCCATAGTAGAAGCAGCCATTATGAACTCTTAGAATGTACAAAAAAAGAAGAGATGATTTGAGGCTTGAGTCACCGAAGTGTATATAAATGACTCCACAAGCCCAATACCCTTATCCATGAATATCTATATCTCTTTTTTCATTGGTGGGATTAAACATCACTAGATACTTGTTAAAAAATCTAACCCAATGAAGATTTTCTCTCTTACATCCAATCAATAGTCGCCACGTATGATTGTTGATTATTGCAATTAAATTTATTTGGCTGACATATGAAATAGGACCACTTTTATGTGTGGCAAATTGACAATGAGACAAAATAAGAAAGAAAAAAAATTGAATATGATTTAATTTTTGTTTGAGATACTAGAGGTAATAATTTAAAAAAAGATGGTAAAAAGTTCTTCTTTAACAATTAAACGATACGTATAAATTATTTTGTCACTAATTCGACAGAACTTATGAACAATATAATGTTACTAAAGTTATGCTTGTGAGTATCATAAATGTTAGGACGATCAATACTCTAATAGTCAATTTGAAAAACATGAGAATAATAAGAAAACTAAACGTTTGTAATTGTTTTCTTTCATGGAGTTAAATTAAGAGGAAACTTTAGTATACTATAAAGCCATATACTAAGCGGATAGAATAGTGAAATTTCACGGAGTATATTGTTGTTTATACAAGAATATTGTGCGAAACATTATGGATATGTACTATTCTGCTAATTTAGCAACATGAATGAAATATACATCTACGTATAGAGTATATGTTATGCATAGTATAATTGTAATATATGTATATTTGGTATAAAATATACACTTTTGTACATATTATATGATAGCTGTTTAATAGTTGTTTCATTATTATTTTTCTTAGAATATCGAACACTGAACAGTTAGAAAATTTTATCATTTTATGCATATTAAAAACCTCTATTCTAAGTGTACTCTTATATTGTTAATAATCAAATCATTTTAAGAAATTAAGTTGTATATATTGTTACTATTATAAAGAATTTTTTATACAATAAGGTCATTTAAAGATATTTACAAGTAAACATTTTTAGAATAATATGGAATTTGTAGTTTAAGTTTACATGCTACAAAAACATAATATAATATCCACTTGACCAAAAACATAAAAATAACTCATGGCCATGCAATAGTTCAGACACTTGTGTGTAAAATAGGACCACTAATTTGTATGAGTGGCAAATTGACAATGATATTTCAATTTATAATACATATGTATAGGTTCTTCATGAAGCTGCATTTAACTAAAGGAAATTTCTTGATTATTATATCTCATTTCAAATTAGTAAGGTTCTTAATGAATTAAATTAAAAAAGATTGGTTAATATTTTGCATCCTTCATTTTCATGAAAACCTCATAGAGAAGTTCAAGTCATATTTAAATATATGTAATATGTCCATAAAAAAATCAACAAAGATAGAGCTTGAATAAACCCTCTCCGACCCGAGACAAAATTATACAAAGAAAAGAAAATGCAATACTAGAATGTAACACATAAACTGGTACCGATTTTTAAATTTATAACTTCACATTTTCTAGAGTTCAACAATTTATATATCACGAAAAAGTTACTTTTAATTACTTTAACCACACCATATTCAACCCCTTTTCATCTGGTTAGCTTTGGAAAATTTATAAGTTTTACTTTTCTTGCATTAGTTGTTCAGTTCTTAGAGAAATACTTTTGGATGAAAAATATCTAGACTAAAGAATCTTACTTGACAGCATAGAGGACAAGTTTGCAATATTCATAGCCACATATTTGTTGGACCCCATTAGTAAAAATATCTTGAAAATATTGATGGGTTATAAAATGCCAAGTGCCTAATAAAATCTTGAAAACCAATGAAATTGTAGATAGAGATATGATAAGATAAGAACCAACCATATTCCCTCTTATAAATAGTGTTATTAATCACAAAATTGAAACATAACAACAACCATCAAAACACAATTCATTTCTTTTTATTTATTAAAATTAAACCATGGCTGCTTCTACAATGGCTCTTTCCTCCTCTACCTTCGCCGGAAAGACGGTGAAACTCGCACCATCTTCTTCTGAAATCAGTGGAAATGGGAGAATTACAATGAGGAAGACTGCTGCCAAGCCCAAGCCAGCTTCCTCTGGTAGCCCATGGTATGGTCCTGACCGTGTTAAGTACTTGGGACCATTCTCCGGGGAAGCCCCAAGCTATTTGACTGGTGAGTTCCCTGGTGATTACGGATGGGACACTGCTGGGCTTTCAGCTGACCCTGAAACATTCGCTAAGAATCGTGAGTTGGAGGTTATTCATTGCAGATGGGCCATGCTTGGTGCTCTTGGATGTGTTTTCCCCGAGCTTTTGGCACGTAACGGTGTTAAGTTTGGTGAAGCTGTATGGTTCAAAGCTGGATCTCAAATTTTCAGCGAGGGCGGACTTGACTACTTGGGAAACCCTAGTTTGGTTCATGCACAAAGCATTTTGGCTATTTGGGCTTGCCAAGTTGTGTTGATGGGAGCCGTTGAGGGTTACCGTATTGCTGGTGGGCCTCTTGGTGAGGTTGTTGATCCACTTTACCCTGGTGGTAGCTTTGACCCATTGGGCCTTGCTGAAGACCCAGAGGCTTTTGCTGAGCTCAAGGTGAAGGAGATCAAGAATGGTAGACTTGCTATGTTCTCCATGTTTGGATTCTTTGTTCAAGCTATTGTCACCGGAAAGGGTCCGTTGGAGAACCTTGCCGACCACATTGCTGACCCAGTTAACAACAACGCCTGGGCTTTTGCCACAAACTTTGTTCCCGGAAAGTGAGTGCAACAAACTGTTCTCCAATTAGTGTGAGATTATGAGTTTTTAGCTTTGTGAGAGATGAATCTGTAGAAGGGGTCAGTTTTTTAAAGCATTCTGGGTTATGGGTTCAGTACAAGATTATTGTAAATTGGTTTGGATTAATTAATGAATCTTTTCATCTTGCACAAGCAATTTTTAATATCATATTTACAATTTTTCATCTTAAAAGTTATATACATCGATATAAGAACGCATCATAAGTAGAATTCAACCTATGATGACAGGTATATCAAGTTGTTTTTCCCTTAAAAAACTTATAACTTCTAACGAGACGAATTCAAAATTTAAAATGATCGATTCGATCAGTAAGTTCTTTAACACTAATACTCATGGTCCATATAAATTTTAAAGATATATCTACTTTGTAATCAGTTCAGATAAACCTGTAGCGAAGAAGTGAAAGACGTTACTGTTATTAACAAATTTGGTAAGTAGTATATGCACAAAATTAGTATAACCACATTGAACTAACCAATATTTCAAAACATTTATGTTATGGAGACTAGACATGAAAGTAGAAAAGTGGGATTATAATGCAATAGATTACTATTGGGAAACAAAACACTAGCAACTATAGATTAAAAACGACGAAAAGGGGGGTTAACCGTGTTAAACAAGAGCTAGAAGAAAACACAGACGAGACGACTAGAGCACTGTGTTAGCTCAGACATTACCTACGTTACATTTAAATCTGAGATAAACACGTAAAGTACAGAGTCATGGCACAGGGCAGCACCCAGTCAAGTTTCTTCAGGGATCGTGAACGAGGGTTATTTCAACAGAGAGAGCTGGAAAGGCCACTTTCACACTCATTACAAGACCCCAAAAAAAGAAAGAACAGAAAAACATGGGAGGCAGTAAGATTTAGTAGCCGTTTTGCCATAACTGTTGTTGAGACTGCTTTGGCTGGCCTTGTGAACCAGACAACGATCCATCTCGAAGGTTTTCTTGCTGTTGTTGGTCCAACGAGATACCAGCCTGAGAATTGTAGAAATGTGGGTAGCCCCCCAAAGATCCATAGCTCTGTGATGGCTGTTGGCCTTGCCTAAATCCGCCCGTTTGCTGATTCTGTCCCTGAAAGCCATAATACGTGTTGGCGGGAACAGTTGGCATTGTTCTTGAACCATGTCCATGAAGCCACAAAGCTGAGTTCTCATTCTGAAAGAGGACGGAAACAGGAGTGTCAAATAAAGCAAAGGACATGCCAGATAAAGTCAATGACAAATTGAAATTACAGAGCATTTCAGACATGCTGCGCCAACCACCAAGGTGGACATTGACAAATGCAATTGACCAAACAAACACAGAATCTAGAGGCGTCAAATGGGGGGAATAGACTAAAAAGTGGATCATGACCTGCCCAAAAATCACTTACGCTGAAATGGAATTAAAAGTGAATGGTTTTATATAACATAACCAACAAAAAAATGTATTTTTGAAAATATTATGACAGTTTCTATCGGTCAATTTCAATTCGTAGATTGGCTGAAACGGGTGGGACTAAAATGGACTGAACTAATAAATGGAGAACGGGTTGAGGGGATCATGTTCACTTGGGCTGATTTTGCTACCCCTGACGCCCTGACAGTAGCTATTCAAACGGTCATTTCACATTATGATGAGTCATGACAAGCAATTTCTTGGAGAGAGAGTTCAGTAGGAATATGTGTGCTCACAAAAAGAAAAGGATACCTGCTGAAGAGACATCAAATGATTGGTATCCTTGAACTGAGCACTTAATACATCATCGTAACTTAAGTTAGTACCAGATGGAGCAGCGGGGGGGTTGATTGGGAAGTTCCCGGGGATACTTGTTGTATTTCCAAAAGCACCATATCCAGAAGGAATAGTGGCAGATTGAGGCAAGCTGCTGGCAGAAACGGTATTCTTATATTGGGGGAGCATTGCTGCAAGCGACTGATGGTAACTGCTATTACCAGGATATGCTTGTTGGAATGCAGATGGAATATATGAATAGTTCTGAGGCACAAAGGGATAACTAATCATGTTGCCATATGGGGCAATAGGAACAGCTTGTTGAGAATATTGGTGTACAGTTAGGTGTTGTGGTACGCCAGGTCCTGTGGCGACACTATTTCCAGAAAGCATCTGCTGAGTAGGCTGTGCTGATGAAAAGCCAACTGTCTTCATAGCCTGCAGGAAACACTAACACTGTCAATTATTACAACGACAACATACCCAATGCAATCCCACAAGTGGGGTCTGGGAAGGATAGAGGGTACGCAGACCTTACCCCTATCTTGTACAACTAGTAGAGATAGAGAGGTTGTTTCCGATAGACCCTCAGCTTAAACAAGGCATTCCAAACAGTTGGAAAAGGGGGAGATACAGATATGAGCACTTGAGTGCATTACACAAAAGATAGAAGAGGACACAGTCAACCATTACACACCACAAAAACAAGAGAAGGGAGAAAAATATCGCACCAACTTTGAAAGGGGAAAAATAGGATGTATAATGCTTTCCCTGTCTCAAGTCACCAATTCATATTATACAGAGTTGTGATAGACAACACACTGGCCAGAATATGAATCACCGATCAAACTAAAGCAACACATCACTTAGAGGAACCACATTTAAGATGTATCTGAACTATGATCAATATTTGTAGAAAATACTGAACCTTTTAAATGCTTAAACCTATAACTTTATTTTTTTGGGACGATCAGAACAATCCAAACGAAAAGCTTCCTTCAGAAAACAAAAGTGTACTTCTGAGAACCTGACTTAATACTTGCGAAAATGTTAAAAACCAAATCCAACCTCGTTTTACTATATAACACTGCACCTCTCTCCTCCACCAGTTATACTTGATTGCCCCGAATTTAGCATTCAAAATACTCTAAGAAAAGCCATGACCAATAACTCTTTCAGGGAGAGTTGGAAAGAGGGTGTTTGTGCGGATACGAATTTGTTCAAGAATGGATATTGACATGCATTAGAGGGGAATTTCAAAATACAGAATGTATATTGGGACTTCAAGAGATAATAAATCCCAATAATTCATTTCATTACTTCATTTATTTTATTATGTTAATTTTATAACTTCATAAATATTCCGTCCTTTTGTTGATACATTCTAGTTAATTGAAAAAATACGGTTGGGGGGGGGGGGGGGGGGGGGGGATGGGGGCTCAAAGCCTCAAGACTCATAACTTTACTAATGTTAAACAGTAGTCATCTTCTCGTTCATGAACAATTTACTTCATCAGGAGAAAAACAATACAACCAGCTTTTCGCTAGACCCTTACTGTTCAAACTCATCTTACCTGCCTGGAAATCAAGCATAATCACTTGTATATTTTTACTAAAAAAATGGTCAATTTTTCCCTCAATTCATTATAAAACAGTCCTAGTTAAGGTCAATATGTCTGCGGGTAAAGGTACCAACACTACAGCTGAGGGTAGGATAGAAAGATATCTGCAATATTTGATTAGATTCCAGCAGAAACATTACCTCAGGCATAGCTGAACCACTGATTGATGAAATTGAGTTGCCATATTTTGTGGGCATTGCTTGTGTTGTAGAAAAAGGAGAATATGAAAGCTCAGACTCTCGACCAGGATGCACGTTAGCAGTCAACATGTCACTCTGCAAAGAATTTGTGTAGACCTACTCGAACAAAAAATAGCAAGAGAGCAAATTAGGTAAAACATGGATATTATGCTCTAGCAAATAATGGTAACTCGGATCATGTTGGCATGCTACTGTAGTTTTTTAATAAAAAAAATTGACAAGTGACATGCTTCTTTATTGAAGTTGTCTCCATGTGACCTATAGGTCACACGGGTTTGAGAAGTGGAAGCAACCACTAATGCTTGCATTAGGGTAGGTTGTCTACATCACACGCATTGAGAAGCGTCCCTTCCAACGTGTGATGTTTTGTACACCGGGCTGCCCTTCTTTTGTCATGCTTCTTTGCTTTTGGGCATTACATATGTTTAGCTAATTAGAAGTTTATTATTGGATGAAATATTATTCAACATAGAGCACCAAGCAGGCACTTACTTTTCTATACAAAGTTCGCAAATAGTTTAGCTACGCTGGACTCATAATAAATGAGGGTCAAGTGAATTAACACTATTATATGTTTAGAATGTTTCTAGGCTGTAACATAGTTTTTTAAAATGGAAAACTAGATATGTTTCCAATATATGAAAAAATACCATGTTATTATAAGGAATCCAGTAATTAGGAAAATTTCCATAAGCTATTTCAAGTAGCCTACACACCAACATAAGGAACCTCTTATTTGTTTCACAACCTATTCGAAAGTTCTTTTTATTATTAAAAGACTAGCCAATTTGTGAAAATAGCAAAACATGCCATGTCGAGTGGCTAAACTATATTACACGCATATCTTATTAGTTACAAGCTTGCAACCAGCATATTGTGTTGAGCACTTCAAATACAGATTAAACAGTATCAACCACTGTTATGACAAGCTGTTACCCATTAGTAAAGGAACCAAAGAAATGAGAGCGCCTACGCAGTAAAGAAGACTTGCAAGGACTAAAGGACTCTTTTCCTCAAAAGCTAAAGTTCTTGAATATTATTTAATTACAAAGCTAAAGTTCAAAAGAAGTAAGCCGGGTAAAAGAGAAGTATTGCCTATGACTTAAAAAAGTTCTGTTTTTTCTTCTAATGTGGAATATATAACAGAGCTCTCAAGCACAATTGAACACCTAACCAGAATAAGTCATGCCAAACCTTTCCTTGTATATCCATCCCTCCAATCGAAAAGAAAGCCTACACAATCAGATAGTGGCAGAATATAAAGCCAACTAAGCTCCATATTAAATGCCACTCATCACTCAAATATACAAAATAGCAATTACGAAGTCTGCAACTCGCACTGCAGCCATCCCGTGTCTCGACATCACTCATATAACTCAAAATTAAGGGGTCATTTGGTATGAGAGAAAAGGAATAATAATCCCGGGACAAAATGCAGGATTATTTTATATTGTGTTTGGTTAGGGATATTGGTTAGTCCCGGGAGTATTTATCCCACCATTGCTACTATAATGATGGGATAAATTATCCCATATATATGGTGGGATAACTATCCCATGGGATAACTTTGCCAGCCCATCCCCCATCCCAAACAACCCAGAACAGAATAGCAATTACCAGCACTGCAACTCCTGCTGCAGCATTTCCTTGTCTCATGCATAGCATACACTTGCACTGAAGTCATCTTCAAACTTGGGAAAACATAATTTTATCGAAGTTCTAACATTTGGTCAAAACTAACAGAAAGTGCATCCCAAGGATAGTACATGAAACCATTTGATATCCTGAACAAAAGGCAGAAAAAATTCTTACTGTCTCATTTGAGAAAGAAGCAAGATTTTGCATATGAGAACTCGTCTGTGGCTGACTAAACGCTGCATTCAATTGTTGAGCACTTTCGTATGAATAGCCAGCAGCAGAGGACGGATATGAATAATGCCCATCACTAGCTTCTGCTTTCAGAGATTCTGGTTGTGAAGCTGCTGGCAGTTCATAATTTCCAGCATTTGCATTATTTCTGTGGAATAAATTACTATCAGCCTCATTTCTGAGAGTACCATCACCATAGTATTCAGTGGCCCTGTAAAATATGTAAGTTTACAATTAAAGACTAGCATTTCCCCCTGTTGCTTTGCATACAAGACCTCTCCTTCAAAAAAATTTATTGGCATACAAGCTTTACATAATGACAAAGAGAGCATTGTATACTACATCATAAAATCATTTAAGTGCATCAAACAAAGATTTCATAAATGGAAAAGAGCTGCAAGCTAATATTACTATTTGGTTGACTAAAATATGGAACAATTCTTGAAAACCCAATAAGTAAAACAAGACAGGATTGATGCAAGGATACTCGATTGATGTCATTTATTTATAAAATGAGAAAAATCTACAAGCAACCGATAAAGAAGACAATCCTACACGACAAAATAAATGATTGAAGAACTTTTTAACATCATTGTCCACGTACAGAAAGAGTTGGCTAGAGTTCTCAATTAGCATATCATAAACACACAACTTCCACAGTATATTATATGCAAATAATTAATTTAGTAACTCAGAAGACTAAAAGGAAATGATCAACTAAAAAGAAGGTAAACCTGGTGCCCAAGTGCCCAACTGAAGAACTATCTGCATCTCTGGATGCATCTTCCAAGCTAGTTTTCACGGGGGCAGAGGCCAGTGATCCAGAGAAGGACACACCACCAAAGCTACCAAAACTTAGGTGTGAGCAGTCAGCTGTTTGAACTTGAAGATGGTCTGGAATCACAACAGATGGACTATCCCCATCAGATGGCAAACCCGCTGCATCCTTTACACTTAGTTGTTGCAAGTTCGCGGCAACTGATGAAACTGAGACATTAACATCTTCAACTGCCACAAGATAAGATAACATTCTTATATAAACGAGAGGGTAGTACTTTAAGATTTTGAAAAGCAAAACTACAGTTGAACCAAGAATAAATATTTACTTAAGAAGTGCTAATTGCAACAGCTTACAAGAGATAGCTACTTTTCTTGATAAATCTAAGTAGACACAGCTACTCTCAATTTCAAATATTCATTCCTTCAGATCCGGCGCCTTTTTCATTAAGAACGAAAGACAAAAGATGCAGGATGAAATGCATCCTAAGCAGCTCAGCCACGCATGACAAAACACCCTATAAAGTTGTAGCAATGCTGGAATTGGGATATGTAGGTTGGAAGATGGAATTTATTTATATGAAGAGGAAAAAGGAAGCACTAAAGAGAAGGAGGAAGGCAGGAGACTGCAAATGTTTGTTTAGAGGAGACAGGAGCCACATCTACTCACAAAGATAATCATAAAAGCAATTTGCCAATTTGGCAGGAACATTGTGTCGAAACAAACAAAAGCTGAAGAAGTTTAGAAGGAAACAGTAATCCGAAACATTTAGGTTTCTGATATGCTAAATATCCATTGGAAGTAGACATATGAACCAAATGACACGAAGTAAGGATGAGATACAGATGCTAGTACACTAAGATTGACACAGTTAAGATTTAACATTTCATCGCTTCCTACTTAATCCATCTTCAATTTCTGCAAATTAAAAGGCTGAAATCTAATGATAAGATCAGATAGAGGGAGAATCAGCCATAAAATAGATGTGATGATCCCAGGATGTCACACAACTGCATTCTTAAAACAAAAAAGTCAAGATCTACTCCTAACATGCCATAATGAAATAATAAGGTAGAGGGAGATACAACAGAGAGAATTGAGTTAAAAGAAACTAAAGATGCACCAAATTAATTCCAGAGCCTCAATCCTAAAATGCCAACCAATACCACCTTTGTTAAACTAAAACAAAGATAAATATATCCAATGAAATGCATATTGCATGCCAATTTAAGACTTCCACACATATTCACCTTGTGGATGGTCAAAAGTGTGATTCTGGTGCTGATATCTGTACGGGTCATTGTCATACAGAGAAGTACCATCAGCATTATCCTCCTGCAACTTTCTACTGGAAAGGGAACAATCAAGATTTTCATTAGCACTTTCATCTGCCTCTTGAGACTCATCCATCTGAGTTTGATGATCAACTCTGTCAAAAGACATGTTAGACGGATCAGGATGGGGCACAGAATTAGTGGGAGGCTCCGAGACAGCAGGTTGGCTAGCAGCTGATGGCTGCTCAATTGAAGGCCATTCATCATTTGCAGAAAGATTCTGAGATGAATTATCCCTTGGTTCCTGATGTACCTCAGGAACCGTCGACTGATCATCAGAAAACTGCATATTACCATGTGATGCGCCATAAGGAGGTGGTGCCTGATCATGGTTTTGGTTGACACCAGCAGTACTGTCAGATATATTGGGTACACTAGGCACTTTACTCTGTGGCCTACCCATCTTCACAATATCAGCCATTGATACTTGGCCTGGCACCCCGCCCCAAGTAGGTTGATATCCAGAAGAAGGCTGTGAAGCAGCTGAATGACCATCAACTGCAGCTGGTGCCAATCTTTTACTGTCATTTCCTGCAGCATCACTGCAACACCATTCAAGCATAAAAGAGAATTTAAAAACAAGACAAACATCTCCAATAGCATGCTCGCTTTGCACATACGAATACATGCAATCTCAAATAATTTAACATGCATGCATTTTTTGTTGTTGATGAGTATATTCAACTTAGTAATTTGATTCGGCAATCACAGATATTATTGCTCGCGAAATTTGGTTTTTCAGTTACAGCTATAGTATGATAAGAACTTCTCTCTAGTGGAATAGAGACATTGACAAACTTAATGAACCATGCAGTAGGGTCCGAAGGATTATTACACTGTAACCACCGACAGAATCTGAAAGCAACTGATTGTCTAGTGAAAGAACCAAAACATTCTAACAAGACAACAGTACTAACCTGATGGCAGTTGGTCTCCTATCTGTGTTGCCTCCTGCAATTAGAGGGGTAGAAGAGAAGTTGTTTGTTTGTGATCCACTCTCCTTCCTGTAAGCAGGAGCAGGCTTGGTAGACTCTGTCAGAGTTGGTTAGAAATCAAAACATTCCAGTATCAGATAACATGACTTACACAACTCAACCTAATCTCTCTTTCAGAAATTGTGCATTAAATGCATATACCTGATCCACCACGCCCAACATATCGATCCCCACCAGCCCTACTGCCACGGCTCGAACTGCTACTAGTGATCCAGGACCTAGATTCAGTTGGATCCTTAATCTGAACCAAAGATGAATAGAAGTAAGCAATTTGAGTTAAATCACCTTTTTAAGGTCGGTGACTCAGTTATAAGCAAGCTAAGCTTTGAAGAAAGTCAAGAAACATAGTTACATATCAAGTGGAGTGTGTAATGCAGGGCCCTCGGGATTGTACCGATGTAATCAAATAAAATAAACTTGGAACATCAAGAATATAGAAAGCATACTCAAAAAGTTTAGAAATAAATTGGTTCTGGAATTTATGCTGTAGTAATTATGACGAACCTCTTTTCTCTTTTCTCTCTTGCTCTTCACCTCATGAAAAGGATCTAGTCAATTAACAAACTTCAAATTAGAAGGTGGTAAAAAAATATCAACTTCTTCAAGCAGGGAAGATTGGCAAAATATAACTAGGTTTTAGCAAGATAACTACAAAAATGCCACTTCAAGTAATTATCACAGTATAAAACAGTGAATGCATAGGGAGAACATAATTCGCAACAGAAATTCAAATTTTTATGCAGCTTAGGCTATATAATAGTGCTCAAATCAGCAGCAGAATCAAACTGAAGCTATTTCAGAGCCCAACACTTGATTCTTGCTTAAACCTTGTTTCCAAAGGCAGCCTATGTCATCTCAAGGTAAATTCTAAATAACGTTCCACGTATCGGTATGGCATTTACAAATAGTATCAACACACCACTTCCCATCTGACTGGTGAGTATAAAGTCGTAATGACTCACAAGTAGCTACATCTAGTTCCTATGTTTTTATGAAGTAAATGATTTCATTCAAAAGCATCAACTAGTTGCATGTGTCTTGTTTGACCAGCAAAACGATTTGGTAAACACTTGGTTTTAAGGACATGAATAGGAGTTGTTATACCATCAAAACATCTTATATCTCTTTCAAAATGTTCAGTTCCTATCTTAATTAACATTGAAAAGTTAAAGCATTAAAATATAAAAACTTCACATATACACAACCCATTAGATTAATCTTCTTGCTTAGACAAAGCTTAAATTTATAGTGCATTAAACTCAGAGACCACACACCACCATTGTTAGAAACAAAGATGGCAATTTCAAAGCATAAAAAGGGATAATCTGTTCTTTTCTTTTCTTTCCTTTATCCATTTACTCTTACAACCCATACCTAGCTAGGTCTCTCTCTCTCTCTCTCTCTCTGAGTATTCGTTTCATAGATTTCTGACATAATCATTATTATCTTCTTACCAAGAACAACATAGAGGTAACTGGAAAAGAAAAGAGCTTACTTCGCAATATAATCTGAAAACTGAAAAAATGCACGCACACAAAACTGAAGTACCAGAAGATTAATCATGCCAAAAAAAAAAAAAGAATTCAGCTTTAAGGAGTCACAGTTCAAAGGGACATTGAGTAAGAGCATATGTCCGGCTTCATTAGTGTACTTTTGTAATCTGAAACTGAAAAATTGCAGGCCCAAAACAACAGGAAAAAAAAATACCTACAACAACCTACCCAGTGTTATCCCAGAAGTGGAGTCTGGGGAGGGTGGTGAGTATGTAGCCTTACCCACCCCCCCTGCCTTGTGAAGGTAGAGAGGGTGCTTCCAATGAACCCTAGGCTCAAGGAATGAAAATATCTAATACCCAGAAATTAACTATGAAAAGGAACAAAAAAAAGAGTTCAGTTTCAGGGTTCTATAGCTCAGAGGGACTTTGAGTAAGAAGCCAATTGACAGTATAATCTGAAAACTGAAAATAGCATGCATGCAACACTAAAAACCCATAAAAACCTTAATACCATCAATTAATTATGAAAATTTTCCAAAAAAGAGTTCAGCTTTAAGGGTTTATGGTTTAATCTCAATGGAACCTCAAGTAAGAAGCCAATAGACGGCTTCATTAGGGTACTCTAAACTCTAAAAATAGAAATTATATTTTTCATGCACACAAAACTATAGGAACAAAAAAATCCCTAATACCCAGAAATTAATTAAAAAATTACCAAAAATATGTTGAGCTTTAAGGGTTTATAGCTTAAAAGCAACTTAAGTAAAAAATCAATGGTTACATAATCTGAAAACTGAAAAATAGCATGCACACAACACTAAAGAACCAAAAAATCCCCAAAACCCAGAAATCAATTAAGCAAATGAGCTCAGTTTCAAGGTTTTATTAGCTTAAATAAACTCCAAGAAACCTCAAGAGTAAGAAGCCAATTGACAGCTCCATTAGTGTACTCTAAACTCTAAAAATGGAAAGTTATATTTTCCATGTACAGAAAACTAAGGAACAATAAATTCTCAATACCCAGAAATCAATCAAAAATGTACCAAAAAGTGTTGAGCTTTAAAGGCTTATAGCTTAAAAAGGAACCTTGAGTAAGAACCACGTCACTAAAGCTAAGTTGCACGAACTCGGGTGCAGGTGTCCAATATGGGTGCGGATCTAGAGGTCAGATCCTCTATGATCTAATTTTTTTGATTTCGGGATATGGATCCACGTATAGATATGGGTGATCGAAATTTTTAGATTCGGTGACAAGTCCATGTATGGATACGGGTTGGGGGTTCGGCTAAAAATAATTGAAATAACTAAAAATAGAGTTATAAAACCTAAGTTATGAGATATTAGGTGGAGAACTTTAGGAGAAAATCTTGATCAAGAGGAGAATCCTGGAAGGAGATAAAAGGAAAGAGAGTGACAAAAATTTATAAATACCTAATTTATATGTACAAGGTATTTCATTTTTTTCAATTTCACCTTAGTTTTTCTTTTGCCACAGAAATCATTGAATCTGTCCAAAATTTCTCCGTTGAATTTGGTCTAAGTACCCCAAACTGGTTGACCAGATCAGGTACGGTTCCAACACCCACACCTACTTCATGTCGACAAGGGCGTGGCACCAAAAGTGAAGAGTCCGAGCAACTTAAGCACTAAAGAACCAAAAAATCCTCAAAACCCAGAAATCAAGTAAGATAAAAGAGCTCAGTTTCAAGCTTTATAGCTTAAACTCAAAGAAACCTTAAGTAAGAAGCCAATTGACAGCTTCATTAGTATACTCTAAACTCTAAAAAATAGAAAATTTATATTTTTCATGCACAGAAAACTACAAGAACAATAAAATTCTCAATACCCAGAAATCAATTACAAAATTTTACCAAAAAAGTGTTGAGCTTTAAAGGTTTATAGCTTAAAAAGGCAACTTGAGTAAGAGCAACAACACTAAAGAACCAAAAAATCCTCAAAACCCAGAAATCAAATACAATAAAAGAGCTCAGTTTCAAGGTTTTATTGCTTAAACTCAAACGAACCTCAAGTACCAATTGACAGCTTCATTAGTGTACTCTAAACTCTAAAAACAGAAAATTTATATTTTTCATGCACACAAAACTACTGGAACAATAAAATCCTCAACAATTAGAAACTACATACAAAAAATTGTCAAAAAAGTGTTGAGCGTTAAAGGTTTATAGCTTAAAGACACCTTGAGTAAGAACCACAACACTAAAGAACCAAAGAATCCTCAAAACCCAGAAATCCAATACAAAGAAAGAGGTCTGTCTCAAGGATTTATAGCTTAAACTCAAAGAAACCTCAAGCAAGAAGCTAATTGACAGTTTCATTAAGCTACTTGTACACTCTAAAAACAGAAAATTTGTACTTTCCACACAAAAAAATCCCCAAAACCCAAACATTAATTAACCAAAAAAGAGCTCAAATTCAAATGGGTTGCCTCAAGTAAGAAGCTAATTGACAGTTCCGTTAAGCTACTCTAAACTCTAAAACCAGAAAATTTGAATTTTTGATTTTTCATACCAAAAAATCCTCAAGACCCAGAAATCAATTCACAACAATGAACCCAAACAGATAAGAGTTTACAGTTTTGAAATTCACCTTGAGTAAGAAGCCTGTTAACAGCTTCGTTAGGGTCCATATTACACTCTTTAAGCATAGCATAGATCTCAGCTTCAGGACAATTAACTATTTCCTTTAAACTTTGTACCATCTTTCTTGAACCTGGTGGAATTGATTGTACTCCAATTCCTCCACCATTGTTACTGTTTTTTCCTCCTCCTCTGCTAGTCATCGGGAAAAAAAGTTGTAAAAATCGAAAAAATAAGAGAAACCCACTAAATATTTTCGATTTTCAGATCTATTTCAGTTGATTTTTTTTGCTGTGAAGGAAGAAAAAACACACAGAGTTCACACAGTGACGGCTCGGTTATGGCTCTTTCTCTCTCCTCTTTCTCTCTCTACTGTGAATAAAAGAATCCGCGGCGAAGAGGAGATATATCTAATAAGAAGTAATTTTGGTTTTTCTTTTTCTAAATTTTTTTCCTTTTTTTGGAAAAAAAGAAATCTAATTTCTTTTATTTTCTCCTTAATTACATCGCAATAATAAGGATTTTTTGGTAAAAAATTGATAATTAATTTGGGGCTTATTTTTAGAACGAGTTTATTTTATGTTTTTTAAAGGTAAAATTATAAAATAATTTAGTTTTAAAATTAATTAGTTTCATCTCATATTAAAAATGAAATAATTTGTTTCAAATTCAAATAAGTTATAAATATATAGTAAAATCGTAAATTTAAATAATTATAAATATATAGTAAAATTGTAAAAAAATAAGCTGTGAATATCGTTAACTCTACCTTTATGAGATGAGCATATTATTTTTAATTCATCCTAAAAAATCTTTTTTCATTATTTCAATTTAATATTGATTAACCATTTTTAATAATTTGTTAGCATAAACAACAGCATCTCTTTATTAGGATTTTATTTCTCCTTCTCTATTTAGTTTTGTAATTTTTAGATGGTTGATATTTTTTTATGATTTTAAAATTTGATAAATTTTTCTTTAGTAGATCTCGACAAATTGAACTTTTATTCAGATTTAAAATTAGTAATATGAACTAGCTCACATATAATTCATCATGTTTAAATATTAATTTAAGGTAAAAATATATAAGTATCTATTACCTCTTCAATTTATTTTATAAACAATTTTATATTTTTTCGGTCTACGTAGCATTTGAAGAAAAAAGTTGGAACCACAAGATAATGTCGTGTATGTTAAAAAAGGATAGAAAATTATTTATAAAATAAATTTAGGGGATAATAGGACCTTAATATGATATAAGTGTATCTTTTAAGATTTCAAACATAGATTGAATGGATACTTGTGCATTATTCCTTAATTTAATATTAAAAGTATTACTTAATATAATTTAATTTCTCTTTCCTTATCTACTTTTTGTAGTTTATTTTAATAATTTTGAATTGTGTAACATTCACTTCTAGAATTATATTTGGAGGCTTATTGTATTTAAATTTAAGTATCGTATATAGATGTCGGGTTTGATCATACTATGACAAATAAGACATAATTTATAATATGTGAGTTAGTTGTATATCAAAATAAAATACGTGAGTTAGTTGTATATTAAAATAAAATCTTAGTTCATTTATATAGAAAAGAATAAAGCTAAATTTTGAAATTGAGTTGGACTCAATTTTTTTTAAAAATAAAAAACAAATTATCATATATGAGTCAATCAATTAATCGAACTCATCTCAATTTATTTGCTTACCAATACATATTGGTTCTCTCTCATTATGTTGCTATTGAAGCAAAAAAGTTATTTTTTTGCAAATCAATTTTCTTCGTTATCTTAACCAAGTGTGACAACTTAATTATTATTTTTGTAAGAAAGACCTTATAAAATTATGTTGATACACCTAATAACATATAATACCTTTTGTTTGGAAAAATAAAGAAAAAAAATGCATTCTTCATGAAAGTGAAAGCATTCAATTTTTATATTTATTCTACATATTAGATAACTCAATATTATTAATAGATGTTTCATCAATTATTTTTATTTTCTTATAACTTGTTGATTATCTATACCATCTATACACATAAAATTAAGCATCTACAAGATATGATACTTTTATGTAACAACTATTCATAACATTTTTTTTCGTATTTTCTATTATTTTTTTTCGTATTTTCTATTGACATTTTCACTATTATTTAAAAAAAATCAAATATCCATTATTAATAAGAAAAAATCAGCTAAAGAATCAAAAAAAATTGTTTCTTTCTTACTTTATTTATCATTTGTTTTTTCTTCCATTTACTTATTGTATCGAGAGAAAAAAAGTCAATTGAAGAAGATAGGGAAAAGATAATGTCCAGTATATTAACGATGGGTAACTATGACAGCCAAATGTTAAAATTAAAGAAACATAAATAATTATTTAAGAGGAAAAACAAATCTTAACTATAATAAAAATAAAATTTATCTCTTTATTTCTATTTAATTTATAAAAAGTTCATTCTAAGTTATTTTCTAGTAGATAAATAATTTCGATGAAAATAATTGTTAGTGTTTTTTCAAAGTTAATAAAGGGATTGGATCGATCCTCATTTAGAGAGGTGTATTCAATCGTCATTATTACTTATATTATATATTTGACATTTTGAATGTGGTTCATATATTTATATTAAAGTATTTTTTTTAAAAAAATATAATACTACTATATGTAATCAGGGGCGGACCCACATGGTGTCCCCAGGTGCTCGAGCACCCATTAATTTCGTTACGAAATATATATATCTATGTAGAAATCGATAGGTATTTGTATAAAATTAACATATAGCACCCAATTAATAAATCATATAGTTGGCCAAATGGTTCTAGGATGGGTACTTAGTCTTTTAGTGTTGTTGTACCAAGGTTTGAATCTCATTATTAACACATATTTTTCACAGTTTCACTTCAGAGCACCCACAAAACCCCTCTAGATACGCCGAGTATTACCCCAAAATGAATGTTATAGTGTATAATTCAGATTTAGTCGAATTCCAATATAGTTACCAAATATGAAATGAAAAACTAACCAACCAAATACTCTCTCCGTTCTTTTAATTGTCATGGTGTCCTTTTCAAAATTTAATGTGACTAATTTTCAAAGTAAAAAGACAAGTAAAAATATTTAGGGCCCGTTTGGATGAGCTTAATAAAAGCAATTTTAAAAAAGTACTTTTGAAAGTGCTGAAACTTATTTTTAAAATAAGTAGTTATGCGTTTGGATAAAAGTGCTGAAGTAAAAAAAAATTGTTGATGTGTTTGGCAAATAAGTACTGATAAACAGCTTTTTAAATCAAAATGTCTGAAATACCCTTAAAAGTTGTTAACGTAATAAAAGTTAATTAATTTATATTTTACATTCATAAATAATTATATTTTGCCATCATTCACATATTTTTTTCTCATCACAAATTATTTATAAAAGGAATATAAACTTACTATAGATTTTAAAGATATATAATTTGAATAGATTAAAGAACGATTTAAGATTTTATTTTAGTTTCATCCATAGATAATAATAATTGTCTTTCATTCACATATTTCTTTATTATCACAAATTATTTATAAGAGGAATATAAATTTTTATTTAAGTTATATGTGCAACTTATTTTACATTTTAATAATATATAATTTGAATAGATCACTTGAAAGATTTAAGATTTATTTTATTTTCATTCATTAATAATGATAATTGTCTATCATCCACACGTGAAAAGGGAAAAATAGAAGAAAGAGATGTTAGGATTATGTGGGTAATTTAAAGATTGTATAAAAAGTTAAGGGCAAAAAGGTAAAAATGTGATCAACTTAAAATAGCTTATAAGCTGGAAAAAAAAGCACCCCTAGCCCAACTTTTAACTTTTGGCTTAAAATAATTTTTTTTAACTTAAAATAAGTTATTTTGAGTATTACCAAACCGCTAAATAAATAAAAAATCAGCTTTTAAGTCAATTTGACCAGCTTTTAAATTGTTTTACTCTAATAGAACCTTGCAACTTAAAAGGGACGGAGATAATATATATATATATTTTTATATATTTATATTATATTATACCATAGACATAAATTGACTCATTTCTTATTATTACAATTTTACTTTTCTTTTACCTCCTCCTCTCTTCTCCGTCTTCAATCGCCGCCGGTGAGTATTACCTGAGCTCTTTCTATTCTATTTCCGTTCAGTTTTGTTGTCTGTATATTAATTTTCTTCTGTTGATCAGTTTTCTGCATAATTGACATTGTCGTTATAGCTGTGCGCTATTTTTTTTTTAGGGTTTTTTTATTTTTACGGGTTTTATTTTATCACATGTTCGATTTACATCCAGATCCAATCAATTGTGCTTTGCCTTGGAAATCTGTTAAGTCAATCAGGCTAATTTCTGTCAATTTTGATTTAGATTTTGTTGTTTGCCGATCCGAACTTGTTTGGGACTGAATTGTAGTTGTTGTTGTTGTGGTTTGTTGCTGAAGTGTTATATAGTTCTGGATATACAAATTGTTGACTTATTTTGTTGGGGAAGAAATTGGGAA